>NW_027363122.1:1665000-1925734 GCF_046119375.1 Phyllobates terribilis | reverse complement strand
AAACGCTGCGGTCAAAAATCCGCAGCATGTCAATTAATTTTACGGAAACGCTGCTCTTTTGCCGCCATTGACTTGCATTAGACCGCATGGAATCCGCATCACTGTATATGTTGATGCGCTTTTAATGCGGTCTAATGTGCGGATGGTACCCGGGTGTGGATGAGAGGACTCTCATCCAGACCCAGGTACCATTAAAAAAAAAAGAATAAAATAAAAAATATATATATTCTCACCTTCTGACGGCCCGCGCTGCGTCCTGCTGGCTTCCCGGGCACTTCGCGGTTGAATGAAGGACCTTCGCTGACGTCAGAGTCATGTGACGGGTCACGTGACGCTGACGTCGGAAGGTCCTAAAGTCTTCACTGCCGGCAGCCGGGACCGAGCGAAGCAGGACACCGGGGGCCATCAGAGGGTAAAGTATAGATTTATTTTTTATTTTTTGACATTCACACACTATATAAATCCATGCCGGTTGCATGGATTTATATAGTGTGAAGTTGACAAGCACTTTCCAAGTGATGCTAAAATCTCTTGGGAAGCGCTTGTCAACCCGCATGCGGAAATGCATGTGAAGAACGCTTCATTTCCGCATGTCCCTGGCAGGAAACCGCATGTACAATCCGCATGCGTTTTTTCCTGCCAGAGAGATGCAGAAACGCTCAGGAAAAAATCCTGAGCATTTCTGCATCGTGTGCACATACCCTTAAATGCTTCTTCTTCTGCCAGTGATTCTGAGATTGTAATTTTGTTTTTGTAAAACATTGCACCTGTTCGTACTGGATCAGTTGTTTAGTCGTTATTTATGAAAGTATTCCAAATTTTCTGAAAATTTAGAAAAAATTTGCAATTTTTAAACTTAATTGTATACCCTTAATGAGATGTATATAGCTATAAAATATAAGTGTCTGCTCTATATGGGGTGATCCTGCGTTCAGGAGAAATTGCATAATACATTGTGCAGGCTAAAATTTGAGTCTGAAGTAACATTTTAGCTTAACCGCTTTAGGTTGTGTGCCCACGATGCGTTTTTTAAGCATTTCCGCAGCGGCAAAAACGCTGCAGAAACACTTAAAAAACGCATGGTAGAAGGCCTGCCATGTTCCCCAATGATAATCCGCATGTGCTGTGTACATGCTGCGGAAATTGCCGCTGCGGATTATCATTGCAGAAAAAAACGCAGCACTACCAATTATTTTACGGAAGTGCTGCGTTTTCGCCGCCATGGATTTGCATTAGAACGAATGGATTACGCTTCAATAGATAAGCACATGCGGAATATATGCGTTCAATGTGCGGATGGTACCCGGGTGTGGAGGAGAGGAGACTCTCCTCTGGACCTGGGTACCATAGAAAATTGTAAAAAAAACAATAAAATAAAAAATAAATATGATACTTACCTTCTGGTGGCCCCCGGTGCGCTCGTCCTCTCATGCCGGCAGATCGCGATGGACTGGAGGACCTGCGCTGATGTCATAGTCATGTGACTGGTCACGTGACGCTGACGTCGGCAGGTCCTTCAGTGTACCGCGATCTGCTGGCATGAGAGGACGGAGTGAAGCAAGACTGCGGGGGCCATCGGAAGGTAAGTATAGATTTATTTTTAAACATTCTTTCGGTCACACTATATAAAGTTGACAAGCACTTTCCAAGTGATGCTAAAATCGCTTGGAAAGCGCTTGTCAACCCGCATGCAGAAATGCATGTGAAGAACGCTTCACATCCGCATGTACCTGGCAAGAAAAACGCATGTACAATCCGCATGCGTTTTTTTCTGCCAGGGAGATGCAGAAACGCTCAGGAAAAATTCGGAGCATTTCTGCATCGTGGGCACATAGCCTTACTCCCCCCCCCCCAGGGTGGTTTGCACGTTAATGACCAACCAATTTTTACAATTCTGACCACTGTCACTTTATGAGGTAATTACTCTGAAACGCTTCAACGGATCCCCCTGATTCAGAGATTGTTTTTTCGTGACATATTGTACTTCATGACAGTGGTAAAATTTATTCGATATCACTTGCATTTATTCGTGAAAAAATTGGAAATTTGGTGAAAATGTTGAAAATTTCACAATTTTCAAAATTTAAATTTTTATTTCGTTAAATCAGAGAGATATGTTACACAAAATAGTTAATAAATAACATTTCCCACATGTCTACTTTACATCAGCACAATTTTGGAATCCAACATTTTTTTCATTAGTGCGCTATAAGGGTTAAAAGTTGATCAGCGATTTCTCATTTTTCAAACACAATTTACAAAACCATTTTTTTAGGGACCACATCACATTTGAAGTGACTTTGAGGAGCCTTTATTACAGAAAATACCCCAAATTGACACCATTCTAAAAACTGCACCCCTCAAGGTGCTGAAAACCACAATCAAGAAATTTGTTAACCCTTCAGATGCTTCACAGGAATTTTTGGAATGGGGACGAAAAAAGTGAACATTTAACTTTTTTCACAAAAATTTTACTTTAGACCCCATTTTTTTTATTTTTGCAGGGGTAACAGGAAAAAATGGACCCCAAAATTTGTTGTGCAATTACCCCTGAGCACGCAGATACCTCATACGTGATTAAAAAACACTGTTTGGGCGCACAGCAGGGCTCAGAAGGGAAAAGGCGCCATTTGACTTTTTGAATGTAAAATTTGCTTGAATAATTAGCGGATGCCATGTTGCGTTTAGAGAGCCTCTGATGTTCCTAACCAGTGGAAACCCCCCATAAGTGATACCATTTTTGAAACTAGACCCCTCAGGGAACTTATCTAGATGTGTGGTGAGCACCTTGAACCCCCCACAGAAGCTTATAACATGTAGCCGTGAAAATAAAATTTTCACATTTTTCCCACAAAAATGTTTTTCAGCCCCCAGTTTTGCATTTTCATAAGGGTAGCAGGAGAAATTGCACCATGCAACTTGTTGTGCAATCTCTCCTGAGTAAGTCAATACCCCATTTGTGGGGAAAACCACTGCTTGGGCGTACAGCAGGGTTCGGAAGGGAAGGAGCGCCATTTGACTTTTTGAATGTAAAATTTGCTTGAATAATTAGCGGACGCCATGTTGCATTTGGAGAGCCCCTGATGTGTCTAAACAGTGTAAAACCCCCACAAGTGACACCATTTTGGAAACTAGACCCCTGAGGGAACTTATCTTGATGTGTGGTGAGAACCTTTAACCCCAGGTGCTTCACAGAAGTTTAAAACATGAAGCCGTGAAAATAAAAAAATCTAACTTTTTCCACAAAAATGATCTTTTAGCCCCAAATTTTTTACTTTCACAAGGGTAAGAGGAGAAATTGGAACCTAAAAACTGTTTTGCAATTTCTCCTGAGTACGCCAATACCCCATATGTGGGCAAAATACACTGTTTGGGCGCATGTCGGGGTTCAGAAGGGAAGGAGCACTGTGTGACTTTTTGAACGCAAAATTGTCTGGAATCAAGAGCGGATGCCATGTCGCATTTCGGGAGCCCCTGATGTGCCTAAATAGTGGAAACCCCCCACAATTGACTCCATTTTGGAAACTAGACCCCTCAAGGATTTTATCAAGGGGTATAGTGTATATTTTGAACCCAGAGGTATGACAGAATTTGATAACATTAGGTCATCATATTGAATAAATTGTCATTAGTCTTGAGCGCAAGTGCTCGCTACTTGAGTTTGCATTGTGTACTCGGGTATGCACCATATATCACGGGTGCTCGAGTAACATGCTTGAGTCCCTGCCCTGCATGTTTCACGGTTGTTAGACACCCAAAAAAAAACATGCGGGGATCGCTCCTGCATGGCAGGCGATCCCAGCAATGTTTTTTTTGGCTGCGAAGCATATGGTGCAGAGACTCGAGCATGTCACTCGAACACCTGCGATACTCAGTGCATACCCGAGCACCCGATGCAAACTCAAGTAGCGAGCACTTGCGCTCAACACGGGTCGCCATATTGTCATCATTTTTTTTTTCTTTACTTTTGATAAAATCCCAAATCTAACCCCAACCCTAACCCTAGCCCAACCCTAACCGTAGCCCAACCCTAACCCTAACCCTAGCCCCAACCCTAACCCTACCCCAACCCTAACCACAAACCTAACCCTAGCCCAACCCTAACCCTAGCACAACCCTAACCCTAGAGTTTATTTTTTTACACCATTCCTCGTGTGGTATAAGTGATTAGACGACTTTATTCTTCAGGTCGGTTCGATTACAGCAGTTCAAGATTCATATTGGGTTTTTATGATTGATAGCTGTCACACACTAAAAGATGCTTTTTTGCAAAGACTAGTTTTTGCATCTCCATATTTTGAGAGCTATAATTTTTACCATATTTTGGCCAACAGAGTCATGTGATGGCTTGTTTTTTGCAGGACAAGTTGAAGTTTTTATTGCTACCATTTTCGGGCATGTGACTTTTTTTTATCGCTTTCTATTCCGATTTTTGGGAGGCAGAATAAACAAAAACCAGCAATTCAGGAATTTTTTTTTTTTGCCGTTCCACGTTTGGTAAATTTGATAAGACAGCTTTATTCTTCAGGTCAGTACCTTTACAGCGGTTCCGTATTTATGTTGTTTTTTATATTTTGGCGCTTTTACACAATAAAAACTTTTCTAGAAAAAATAATTTTTTTGTATCGCTTTATTTTGAGATGGAGCTGAATGGCGGCTTGTTTTTTGTGGGACAAGATGACCATTTCAGCGGTACCATTTTTATTTACATTCGTCTTTTTGATCGCGTGTTATTCCATTTTTTTGTTTGGCGGTATGATGATAAAGCATTGTTTTTTGCTTAGTTTTTTTTTTTTTTGATGTGACATCAGCGGATGTCAGAGCAGGCTGCAGCCGGGGGTCACGTGATGTCTAAATGGCTAAATCCCCTGTGGGAGAGAGGAGACCCCCTGGTGTCCGACCTGTCGTCTTTCCTCATGGCATTCCGGAAAGTCTTCGATGAACCAGGACGTAAGACCTCATCAGCCTCCTCTCTGCTATGTCTCCGCCAAGGGAGTCTCACCGTGGGCCAATATGCCATACGGTTCCACACCCTCGCTTCTGAGCTTGCCTGGGATAACGAGGCCCTAGTGTCCATCTTCTGGGAAGGCCTTTCTGGCCGGATTAAAGACGAGCTCGCCGGTCGGGACATTCCTACTACGATGGATGACCTGGTGTCGCTGGCTACCCGGACATCCGGTTTCAAGAGCACACCAAAGAGACCACCTGTGAGAGAAGATTTCCCTGCCTTGCTCCTACTTTCCAGAGACCTGTCTCCTCATCTGTTACTCCTCGGGCGCACTCACCTGAGCCCATGCAGATCGACCAGACCAAGATGGTCAAATCTCGCCAGGAGTCACGCCGAGCCGAGGGGAGCTGTTTCTATTGCGGCAGTAAGGAGCACCTGATCCGTTCCTGCCCAGAGAGGCCGGGAAACTCCAGTGTCTAGGACCGCTCGGAGAGGTCGCCCTATACAAAAGTAAACCCTCTCCATCCCTGACTATGTCTGTCTCTATCTCCTGGGGAGAGAGCCGTCACTTTGAACTCGCTCACCTGGATTCTGGAGCTGCTGGAAACCTCATTTCCCAGTCCCTGGTTGAGAAATATCATATCCCCACCAAGTCTCTGGCTGAACCATTGTCAGTCGCCTCCGTGGATGGAAGACTTCTTCCGGTGACCATCCTGCTCGTCACGGAACCCATAACCCTGCAGGTGGGAATGCTGCTCTCAGAAAATTTCCTTCCATGTGCTACCTGGACTCTCTCACTCCCTATTGCTAGGCCTACCTTGGCTCCAGACACATGAACCCGTGTTGAACTGGCAATCCGATGAAGTACTCCGGTGGGGGCCGGACTGCCACAAGACCTTCCTGGTTCCGGTTCATCCGATTCGTCCACCACCTACCCCAGCTAATTTACCCGGTCTTCCGGCTCCTTATTGGTCCTATGCTGACGTCTTCGGTAAAAAAGAAGCAGAAACTTTGCCACCTCATAGGCCATATGATTCCCCACTCGACCTGGTACCTGGCGCCACTCCACCCCTTGGCCGTATTTACCCGTTGTCCGCGGCCGAAACCCCGGCCATGTCTGAGTACATTGAAGAGAATCTGTCTAGGGGATTCATCCGGAAGTCTACCTCCTCGGCCGGCGCCAGATTCTTCTTTGTCAAAAAAAAGGATGGCTCGCTACGCCCCTGTATTAACTATAGAGGACCCAATCAGATCACGGTAAAGAATAAATACCCCCTGCCACTCATCTCCGAGTTGTTTGATCGCCTTAAAGGCGCCAGGATCTTTTCCAAGCTGGATCTACGTGGAGCATATAACCTGGTCCGTATCTGGCAAGGAGACGAGTGGAAGACGGCATTCAATACTCGGGACGGTCACTATGAATACCGTGTGATGCCCTTAGGTCTCTGCAATGCTCCCGTCGTCTTCCAAGAACTGGTCAACGACATCTTCCGTGATCTTCTTTATTCCTGCGTGGTGGTATACCTGGACGACATCTTGGTCTTCTCTCTCCGGATCTTCCCACACACCGGAGAGATGTTCGTCAGGTCCTGCTTAGGCTCAGGCAGAACCACCTCTATGCTAAATACGAGAAGTGCCTCTTAGAACAGACCTCTCTTCCATTCCTAGGCTATGTTATCTCCCAGACAGGCTTGCGAATGGATCCCGAGAAACTCTCTGCTGTCATAAAGTGGCCCCGTCCTAAGGGGTTGAAGGCGATTCCTGGGCTTCGCCAATTACTATCGTCTCTTCATTCCACACTTCTCGTCTCGGACGGCTCCCATATCTGCGCTCACCCGTAAGGGAGCAAATCCCAAGCAATGGTCACCCGAAGCTGAGGAGGCCTTCCTTTCCTTAAAGCAAGCCTTCTCCTCTGCCCCTGTACTGCACCGTCCGGATTGTAATAAACAATTCTACCTGGAGGTTGATGCTTCCTCCTCCGGAGCCGGGGCGGTGCTCACACAAAAATCTTCTTCCGGGAGAATGGTAACCTGCAGCTTCTTCTCCAAAATCTTCTCCTCATCTGAGCGCAACTACTCCATAGGAGACCGAGAATTGCTAGCCGTCAAATTGGCGCTGGAGGAGTGGCGCTATCTGCTTGAAGGGGCTCTATACCCGGTGATCATCTACACAGATCACAAAAATCTGGCATATCTCCAAAATGCCCAGAGACTTAATCCGCGTCAGGCCTAGTGGTCTTTGTTCTTCGCCCGCTTCGACTTCATCCTTCATTTCCGCCCGGCGGACAAGAATGTCAAAACTGATGGCTTGTCCCGATCCTTCCTGTCCTCCGATCAAGAGGAGGAGCCTATGCACATCATCGACCCCTCCAAGGTGATGAATGTGGCCCCCTTGGATTTGACTCGTCTTCCACCCGGTAAGACGTTCGTAGCGGTACCAGACCGTGAGAAGGTTCTTCGCTGGGGTCATTCTTCTAAACTAGCTGGCCATGCTGGCCAAAAGAAGACCTTCCTGCTCATTTCCCGGCATTACTGGTGGCCTACCCTGCGTAAGGATGTGGTAGACTTCGTCTCAGCCTGTTCATCTTGTGCCCGCAACAAAGTTCCCAGACACTTACCAGCCGGTCATCTCCTGCCGCTTCCCGTACCTGTTGCCCCGTGGCAACACATCGCTATGGACTTCATTACCGACCTCCCTGTTTCTGCCGGGTGTACTGTCATTTGGGTGGTCGCGGACCGCTTCTCCAAAATGGCCCACTTCATTCCCCTGCCTGGTCTCCCGTCTGCACCTGAGCTGGCTAAAGACTTTATCCGCCATATCTTCCGTCTCCATGGTCTCCACATCGTGTCGGATCGAGGGGTTCAGTTCACCTCACGCTTCTGGAGAGCGACATGTAAACTCCTGGTTGTCACCTTGGATTTCTCCTCCGCTTACCATCCTCAGTCCAATGGTCAAGTGGAGCGGATCAATCAGATCCTTACCAGCTACCTCTGGCACTTTGTTAATGTCCACCATTCTGATTGGGTAGACCTCCTTCCTTGGGCCGAATTCTCTTATAATAATCACGAGAGTGAATCCTCTTCCAAATCCCTGTTCTTTATAGTCTATGGCCAACTTCCCCGGATTCCGTTTCCCGTCTCCGCCTCTGTGGACAACCCTGCCGCAAAGTCTCTTGTCAGCGAGTTTTCCACCATTTGGGAGAGTACTAGGTCTGCACTTTTTCAGTCCTCTGGGCGGATGAAGAGATATGCTGATAAGAGACGTCTGGATCCGCCTCAATTCCGTCTGGGAGAGAAGGTTTGGCTCTCCTCCAAACATGTGCGGCTCAAGATACCCTCCTACAAGTTAGGTCCTCGCTTCATCGGCCCTTTCGAAATCCTCAAGCAAATTAATCCAGTGGCCTACAAATTAAAACTCCCGGCCACCTTACGGATTCCCAACTCCTTCCACGTATCTCTCCTCAAACCCATTGTCTTTAACTCTTTTTCCAACAATCCAGGTACTCCCCCTGCTCTGGTTTCCGCTGAGGACGTCTTTGAGGTAGAGCGTATTCTGGCCACCAAGAGTGTAAGAGGAAAGACCTTTTTCTGGTAGATTGGAAGGGGTTTGGTCCTGAGGAGAGAACTTGGGAACCCAGGGAGAACAAGAACGCCCCGCTTCTCCTTGAAAAATTTCTTTCAGGCCAAAAAAAGAGGGGGCCTAAAGGGGGGGTACTGTAGCATCAGCGTCTCTGCCCCTTGCTAGGCAGAGACTCCGTCACTCACACCTTCCCGCTCCTGGCTCGGCGTCCTCCAGCGCTTCTCTCCCCGCTGCTGCCGGCGCGCGCTCCTTCCATGGCACTGTGATTAGGGCGCGAGCGCTCCCCCTCTCTTAAAGGGACTGCGCGCGCTGTCCTAAGGAGTCCCCGGCCAATTGCCGGAGGACCTCCCATATATAAGGCACCTCCTCCAAAATGGAGTTGCCCAAGCAAAGTTGTTGCACAGTTTCTGATCTCTGCTTTAGCCCTCAGGTCCCGTTGCTAGCCTGACTCCTCGCCCTGCCTGCCAGCCTGTTATCTGCCCGTTACCTGCCAAGCCTGCCAGCCTGCTCACCTGGAGCGCTCACCTGTTACCTGCCTGTTACCTGCCCTGTCGGTCAGCCCGCTCACCTGGGAGCATCCGCCTGTTACCTGCCCTGTCTGTCAGTCCGCTCACCTGGGAGCATCCGTCTGTTACCTGCTGTGTCCGTCAGCCCGCTCACCTGGGAGCGCCCACCTGTTACCTGCCTGTTACCTGCTTTGTCTGTCTGCCCGCTCACCTGGGGGCACCCGCCTGTTTCCTGCCAGCCTGCCTGGAGACTCTGCCGTCACTTGCTGTGACCACCTGCCTGGTAAACCTAGAGACTACTACTTGCTCTGCTGTCACGAACCGTGATCACCTGTCAGCTACCAGAGACTTCTGCCTGCTTGCCGTGTCCATCCATCTTACTGGTCAGTCCCAGCCATCTGTCCCGTGGGAGCCACCTGCTGTCTTACAAGGTCGTCCCCAGAGTAGCACCTGGTCCCTCTGCCCGGATCCTCCCTGGTCACGGAGTCGCAAGGTCGCCGTCCGACCAGGGTCGGTTCGGGTTGATACTTAGTCACACCCCTCTGGGTCCCTCTTTGCACCTCGGCACAGAGGTTCCTCCACCCGGACCCGTAACAATAGTATTTCCTGCAGAGGGTTTTCTGAAGGTTTTTGTGTGGATGGGAGCCTTGTGTTCTCCTATTAATTCCAAATCCAGGAATGTTATTTTAGTTCTGTCTATGGTATGTCTATGGTATGGGTGAACCACAAATTAAACTCATTGTTGTTTAAATAAGTTAAAACTCTGTAATATCATTAGTTTCACCACCCCAGATGATTAATCATCAATAAATCTGGTATAGATGATAATAGAAGAACAAAAAGGATTGTGGACACTATTTATAAAACCTGAAGGTAACTGAAGGTAACTGGATCCTTAGTCACAGTAAACAATGTTCCTGTTTGTTGTCACTCTCTCCTCTGTAGTCCTTCACTTTCTACTAACCCCTATAATCCCTACTCCTAGTAAGGAATTGGTCATCTGTCTCTCCATTCTCCCCATCCATCTCACCTCCTCCTCAGAACTGATCCTCAACATACAATCCTGTGTCTCTAAGCCCAGACAACCACCTTATGCTCTCTCCTGCTCTCACCTACTAACACTTTCTCTACTCCTCCTCACTGCTGGTGATATCTCCCCAAATCCTGCCCCCCCCCCCACCCACCACATCCCCACAGTCACATCTACCTCTCATCCTTGATCGATCACACATTTCCGCAACCTTTCTAACCTTATACCCATCCGCCCAGCCCCACTAACAGAAGCTCTATGGAACGCACACTCTGTCTGCAACAAACTTTCCTACATCCATGATCTTTTCATTACTAACAAACTTTCCTTCCTCGGCATCACTGAAATCTGGCTCACCCCCTTCTGACACAACCTCTTCATTTGCACTTTCTTATGGCGGTTTCCACCTCTCCCACACACCCCGCCCCAGCAGCAAGTATGGTGGAGGAGTTGGCTTTCTTCTGTCAGATAACTGCTCCTTCTCACATATCCCATTGCCATCCTGCATTACCCTCCCCTCTTTTGAAGTGCACTGTGTGCACAACTACTCACCCTTCAACCTCCAACTGGCTGTCATTTACCACCCCCCAGGGCCAGCTACCACCTTCTTAGACCACTTCACCACCTGGCTACTCCATTTCCTTTCTGCTGATATCCCCACTATCATCATGGGTAACTTCAACATCCCCATTGACACTTCCCAATCATCTGACTCTAAGCTTCTATCCCTCACTTCCTCCTTCTGCCTCGCTCAATAGTGTTCCGCAGCCACTCACAAAGATGGACACACATTGGACCTCATCTTCACCAGCCTCTGTTCCCTATCTAACTTCTCTAACTCACCTCTCCCTCTTTCTGACCACAACTTACTCATATTCTTTCCCCTCTCCTCTCCAGGTCTGCAATCCCCCATCCAGAAACTTGCACACGCTCGCAGAAATCTCAAACTCCTTGACCAACACTCATTCTCTGAATCCCTTCTCCCTCTTACATAAATTACTTACACGATGCAGATGCTGCTGCTGCTTTATATAACACCACAACAGCTGCAGCTCTCAATTTGGTCGCCCCCCTCACACATACCAAAGCTTGCACCATCAACAGGCTACCCTGGCACACCAGCCTGACTAAAGAACTGAGACGGGTTTCCAGAGTTGCTGAACGAAGATGGAAAAGGTCTCACTCCAACGAGCACTTCATCACATTCAAACAGTCCCTCACTACTTTCAAGTCCACACTAACTGCAGCAAAACAAGCCTACTTCTCATTGCTCATATCCTCCCTGTCTCACAACCCTAAACAGCTATTCAGTACTTTCAATTCTCTCTTCCATCCTCCAGCTCCTCCTCCTCGCTTATTTTAGCTGAAGACTTTGATCATTCTTCAAGCAGAAGATTGACAACGTAAGGCAAAGCTTTGGCCATTAGTCCCCATAGCCTCTTCTCATAACTACTCGACTCTCCGCCTCCAAAATAAGCTTCTTTGCCATTACGTAAGATCAACTTTCCTCTTTACTCTCCAAGTCACATCTTACCACCTGTGAACTTGACCCAATTCCGTCTCACCTCATCCCAAACCTCACCGCAGTCTTCATCCCAACCCTAACCCACCTCTTCAACCTGTCACTAACAACTGTCGTCTTCCCCTCATGCTTCAAACATCCTCAAAAAGCCCTCCCTTGACCAATCCACTCTGTCTAGCTATCGCCCCATCTCACTTCTCCCTTATGCCTCAAAACTACTGGAACAACACGTCCATTTTGAACTCTCCTCCCACCTGTCCTCCTACTCCCTCTTTGACCGCTTACAATCTGGCTTTCAATTGCATCGCTCCACTGAAACTGCCATGACTAAAGTCACCAACGACGTACTGACTGCCAAATCCAAGCGACACTACTCTGTTCTCCTCCTCCTGGACCTGTCCTCTGCTTTTGACACACTGGACCATTCCCTCTTACTACAGACTTGGATCTCCTCATACCTAACAGACCGGACATTCAGCGTCTCCCACTCACACACCACCTCCTCATCTCGCCCCCTATCTGTTGGTGTCCCCTAAGGCTCAGTTCTAGGACCCTTGCTCTTCTCCATCTACACCTTTGGCCTGGGGCCGCTCATAGAGTGTCACGACTTTCAGTATCACCTCTATGCTGATGACACACAGATCTACCTCTCTGGACCTGATATCACCTCCTTACTAACCAGAATCCCGCAATGTCTGTCCGCTATTTCATCTTTCTTCTCTGCTAGATTCCTAAAACTTAATATGTATAAAACTGAATTCATCATCTTTCCACCATCTCACTCAACCCCCCACCTAACCAATCTATAAAAGTCAATGGCTGTCCACTCTCCCCACTCCTGCAAGCTCTCTGCCTCGGGGTAATCCTTAACTGATCTCTCCTTCAAACCTCATATCCATGCCCTTTCCACGTCATGCTGGCTCCAACTCAAAAATATTTCCAAGATCCGTACATTCCTCAACCATGAATCTGCAAAAACACTAGTGCATGCCCTCATCATCTCTCGCCTCGACTAGTGCAACCTCCTGCTCTGTGGCCTCCCTTCTACTGCTCTCGCACCCCTGCAATCTATCTTTAGCTCTGCTGCCCGACTAATCCACCTGTCCCCCACTATTCCCCGACCTCTCCCCTCTGTCAATCCCTTCACTGGCTCCCCATTGCCCAGAGACTCCAGTAGAAAACCCTAACCTTGGCATACAAAGCCTTCCACAAACTGTCTCCTCCATACATCTGTGATCTAGTCTCCTGGTACCTACCTGCAAGCTCCGATCCTCACAGGATCTCCTTCTCTACTCCCCTCTTTTCTCCTCTTCCCACAATCGCATACAAGGTTTCTTCCATGCATCCCCCCTACTCTGGAACTCTCTACCCCAACATTTCAGACTCTCGCCCTAACGTGGAAACCTTCAAAAAGAACCTGCAGACCACCACTTCCGACAAGCCTACAACCTGCAGTAACCCTCGCTGCACGACCAGCTGTTCCCTCACCTACTGTATCCTAACCCCCCATCCTTCTAGATTGTGAGCCCTAGCAGGCAAGGTCCTCTCTCCTCCTGTACCAGTCGGCGACTTGTATTTGTTCGAACTATTGTACTTGTTGTTTGCTATGTATACCCCTTTTTCACATGTAAAGCGCCATGGAATTAATGGCGCTATAATAATAAAACACTCCTCCCACCATGCCATTCCGATGTTCGCTACTGATGGGGAGAATTTAGCCCCCATGGAAACTCCGCTGTTTTGGAGAAAAAATATTTTATTGAACAGATTTAATGAATGACTGTAGATCAGGAGAGTAAGAACTAAATTTGGACAGGTGATGATCAACTGCAGAAATAGCAACGTGGTGCGGGATGCTTGTATATAGTTCCACTCCAGCTCAAAACATCACAGCAATCTTGAATGGAACCTGGGATACGTAGGACAAGTAGTTGGAGAGCTGAATCCAGCCACTGTCCAAGGCGTTCGCTAAAGGAGCCTATGCCTGCAGCAATTGGATGCATCAGTGGTAGTTTTTCTTTTTTGTGTGTTTTGGGTAATGCATGAATAATAAGTATAGTTGGATGATTTACAATAATGAATTCAGATTCTTTTTTTGTTAAAATACCCAATGCTATTCCCTCCTGAACCAAGTGTTTTAGTTTTTCTTGGAAAAATGACCGCCGCCAGGGACCAGGGGGAGACGGACAGGTGAGTATACTTTTTTTGTATTATTTTTACTTTTTTTGTCTTTTTTTTTTACTGTGGGCTGGGCACAGCCGACTACTGCTCTCCCCAGACGTACCGCTCTCAATGTTATTAGTGGGAGCGGCGATCGGATGAGAGAAGTAGTAGTCCTCCTCTCCGGACCTGGGTACCACCCGCAGCGCGTTTCCTGCGCAAATTTGCGTCCATTGGCTTTAATTGAAACAGCAAATCCGCAGGTATAGATATTATACTTGCGGGCTTGCTGCGGTTCAATGCTGTGTTTTTTTCTGCAATTGTAATCCTGAGCGGAAATTTCCACATCATGTGCACAGCACATCAGGATTACCATTGCTATAGCTGGCAGACCTATTAACAAGCGTTTTCCCAGCGGGAAAACCGACGTGAAAAGGCATCAAAAACGCTTCGTGTGCACATAGCCTTAATCATGCGAAGAGCATTGTGGATAATAAAAATAGAGAGGATCTAATCTCCAAAAAAAATAATTCTGGTTGAAATAAAAATATATAAAAAATGAATACGCAGATTCCAACATTAGTCCTCACCTACAATACCCATTATCCAGCTATTTCGGACATAGTAAAAAGAAATATTGATATCCTGAGAGAGGACAGTACTATGGACTTTTTTTTTTTTTTTAAAGTATCAGAGTGGTTCCTCGTAGAGCACCCACAATCGGAAATAAACTGTCCCCCAGTCTTTTTAATCCCAGTCCCTCTATAAAAAACACATGGTTATCAGTGAGTGGTTTTCACAAATGTGTCTTGCTTTCATGCAGCACATGTCCATTTGCCTCTAAAAAAATTATTTTTTCTAATAACAACAAGTCTAAAATATTTTCAATTAAAAGTTTTGTAAACTGCAATTTAGAGCATGTGGTTTATGTGATTGAGTGCACTGCTTGTAAGCTCAAATACGTTGGTTCCACCACCAGAAAGTTTAAAACAAGACTGAGAGAACATTTGTACAACATTTTATTAACCACTGCTGGCCGCTCCCAGGCATAATGTGACCCCGCCGCTAATGTCATGTCAAGCGAGGCGTGACATCAGTGACACGGTCCCGCGGTGGCTACTGGATTGTGGGCGGGGTTACCCCCCGCGTCACACCCTGCATCTACTGCGCGCTTTCCCAATGAATGGTGAGAGGGAGAACGCGCTGTGGATGCTGGGTGTGACGTGCGGGGTAACCCCACCCACAGCCGAGCATCCACCATGCAACGCAGTACTGAGTCACACCCGGCTACAGTCGGAACTAGATGTGACATCAGCGGATGTCAGAGCCCGCTGCAGCCGGGGGCCACGTGATGCCTGTCAGCGGCCAGCGATAGCGCCGCTCACAGGCAGTATCACTCAAGGTATTTACAAAGAAACTTATTTTCATCATAAAAATACATTGGCCTATTTTCAACAGTAGTGGACAACCCCTTTAAAGTCCCATAGAAGGACTAGGTAAAAAAGGAGGGGAGGGGTACAAAATTGTAAAAATATTTTAAAAAAAATTACAAAGATCAAAAGAATAAAAAAAAACAATACATGCGTAAATTTATGTAAAAACAAGAATAAAAGAAGTAAACGCATTTGTTATCATCTCATCCGAAATAACCTGATTTGTAAAATTGAAGTTAATGTCTTCAGTGAACACCATAAAAAAACTAAATTAAAAACTTAGCAAAAAAAATGGAAAAAGAAATTTCAGTGGGCTGTGCCTTCCTACACAAAAGCCACAGCAAAGAAACGTATACTGTACAGTATAGGTTTTCCTTATAGTGCGCCCCTATAGCGGACAGATGCCTTGACACCCATCCTGACTGTGGCCAATGTCAGACATATATCTCTTGAGGGCATGCATCAGCCAGTGGGCACAAACACTGTGTACCTAGCCTTACAAGTTATCTCTGTTCACATCAGTTTTACTTCTTTAATCTCTTGAGGTCAGAGTCACTTTGTAGGTTCATGACCAGGCCTTATTTTTTAAATCTGACCACTGTCACTTTATGAGGTAACTCTAGAACTCTTCAACGGATCCCACTGTTTCTGAGATTAATATTTCGTTACATATTGTACTTTATGATTGTGGTAAAATTTCTTCGATATCATTTGCGTTTATTTGTGAAAAAAATGGAAATTTGGTGAAAATTTTGAAAATGTTGCAATTTTCAAACTTGGAATTGTTATGCCGTTAAATCAGAGAGATATGTCACACAATATAGTTAATAAATAACATTTCTTACATGTCTACTTTACATCAGAACAATTTTGGAAACAAAATTTTTCCTTGTTAGGAAGTTATAAGGGTTAAAAGTTGACCAGCAATTTCTCATTTTCCCAACAAAATTTACAAAACCATTTTTTTAGGGACCACATCACATTTGAAGTGACTTTGAGGGGCCTTTATGACAGAAAATACCCCAAAGTGACACCATTCTAAAATCTGCACCCCTCAAGGGGCTCAAAACCACATTCAAGAAGTTTATTAACCCTTCAGGTGATTCACAGGAACTGAAGCAATGAAGAAGAAAAAAAATTAACATTTAACTTTTTTTTCACAATTTAATTTAGACCCAATTTTTTTATTTTCACAAGGGTAACAGATAAAAATGGACCCCAAAATGTACTGTGCAATTTCTCCTGATCATGCCGATACCCCATATGTGGGGGAAAACCACTGTTTGGGCACACGGCAGGCCTCGGAAGGGAAGGAGCGCAGTTGGACTTTTTGAATTCAAAATTTGCTGGAATAATTAGCTGACGCCATGTATCATTTGGAGACCCTGTAATGTGCTTAAACAGTGCAAACTCCCCACAAGTGACATCACTTATCTAGATGTGTGGTGAGCACTTTGAACCCCCAGGTGCTTCACAAAAGTTTATAACGTAGAGCCATGAAAATAAAAAATCTATTTTTTCCACTAAAATTTTCTTTTAGCTCCAAATTTTTTATTTGCACAAGACCTCTCATTTTGTTGTGCAATTTGTTCTGAGTATGCCAGAACATACCCTACATGTAATTGGTAACTACTTTTGAGGCATAGTGCAAAGGTCAGAAGGGAAGGAGCGCTATATTATGCACATTTTACTGTTATTGTTTGAGGGTGCCATCATCCACTGGGAGATCCCCTGAGGTGCCATAGCAGCCTGAGGACCCCATTTTACAAACTACACCTCTCAATGAACTCATCTAGGGGTGAAATGATCATATTGACATCATGAGTGTGTCACAGAATTTTATACCATTGGGCAGTGAAGAAAAAATAATTACGTTTTTATCTCAAAAATTTTGTTTTAGCCCCAGATTTTACATTTTTCAATGGGGTTAATGGATAAAACTGGCCCCTAAAATGTGTCCCACAATTTCTGCTGAATGTAGCAATACCTCATATGTGACTGTACAGTACTGCTTAGCCACACGGCGACACTCGGGAAGGACGGAGCGCTATTTCACTGCTGGAGTGCAGGTTTTCCTAGAATAGTTTACGGACTCCATATGCACAGAACCTAAATGCTAAAAAAGAGCAGAATACCCCCTCAAGTGACCCCATTTTGTAAGTTATACCCCTGCCAAACATGTGGATGGTAAATCTGATGTAGGCACACACTGGAGCTCTGGAGGGCGGGGGTGGGGTGGGGGAGGGGGGTAGCATTAAAACTTCGGAGCGCAGAATTTGCTTTATTTCTTTTGGGGGCGAGGAGCCATTTCACTTTTCCAGTGCCCTTGTGCTACCAGTAACGTGGAAGCCCCCTATATTTACATTGACAGATGATGGATCGGAGTGTTCTGTTTTTTTTGTGGATAGATTTGAAGCTTTTATTGGGAACATTTTACATAACATTTTGGATCATATTTATCCGGTGCTCTATGCTGAGCACTTATTTTGGGGTTTCCATCTAAATCTCTGGGTGACGTGATTCAGGTGACACCCCCCAGGGGATCCATTCATTATAATGAGGCAGCAGAGTTACTCTTCTGGGCTCCATCTGACCTCTGTTCAGCTTTGTCCTACTTTTCAGAGGTGCCCAAAACTGCGGCCGATCGCGCATTTATGCACACCTAAAAAGACGGACAACGCTGAATCACAGGCCAGACGGCGTCCAGTGTTGCCATCTGCCTTGTTTTAGGGAATCTTCCTCTGGGACTGTCATGTAAGGGCTTGTTTTTTGCGAAACGATTTGACGTTTTTATTGGTACCATTTTTGGTCACATGACATATTTTGATCGCTTTCTATTCTAATTTTTGGGGAAGGAAAATGACCAAAAACTGGCAATTCAGGAATTGTGTTTTTTTTTTATGCATGTGGTAAAATTGATAAGGCAGAGTTATTCTTCAGGTCTGTACGTTTACAGCGGTACCACATTAACCGTTTCCCGACCGCCCACTGTAGATAAACGTCGGCGCTTGCTGGGCTCTGTGCAGCGCCGACGTTTAAAAACGGTGGGCGGTCCCGCAGCGCTCAGGACCCCCAGGGTCCTGCAAGCGCTGCGATTCTGGTGCAGAGCGTTAGCTCTGACAGGGGACATCATCGGGACCTGATTGGATCAGGTCCCAATGATGTTAACCCTTTGCTATGTTCTATATGCCGCGATCTATAGTGATCGCGGCATATAGAAGATAGACAGAGGAGAGGTGGTCGTCTTACTTACCTCTCCGACGACCCCTGATACCTTCCAGGACCTGGCGTTGCTATGGCAGCTGGAGGTCACATGACCGCCTCCAGATCTGCCATATATGGTGTCCTGCCAGGGTCAACCTGCAGCTGAAGCCTGGCAGGACACACTGACTGTGAAACAGTCAGAAAAGATCTCATGTAATGTAATACATGTCTATTACATTACATGAGATCAGTGAGCAGAAAAATAAAAATTAATGTCCCATACAGGGACTAAGTAAAAATGTAAAAAAAAAAGTAAAAAAAATGTTTTTAAACTGTTAAAAAAAAATCACAAAATAAATAAAAATAAATAAATAAAATATTAAACCAATAAATCCATATATTTATGCAAAACCAAAAAAAGTACACATATTTGGTATCGCCGCGTCCGAAACTACCCAATCTATAAAACTGTCACACTAATTAACTCCTTCTGTGCACACCGTAATAAAAATAAATAAAAAACGGAGCAAAAAAATATGCTTTTTCATCATATCGCCAAACAAAAAGTGGAAAAAAATGCGATCAGAAAGCAAAATGGAAATAAAAATGGTACCGCTGAAAACGTCATCTTGTTCCGGAAAAAAAAGCCACCATACAGCTCTATCAGCCGAAAAATAAAAAAGTTATACCTCTCAGAATAAAGCAATGCAAAAAAAATATTTTTTCTATAAAATTGTGTTATTGTGTAAAAGCGCCAAAACATAAAAAAAAATATACAGTAAGTGTAGTATCGCTGTAAATCTACTGACCCGAAGAATAATTCTGCCTTATCACTTTTACCACACGCAGAACGGCATAAAAAAAAACACCTCAAAAAACAATTCCTGAAGTGTTTGTTTTTGTTAATTTTACCTCCCAAAAAACGGAATAGAAAGCGATCAAAAAATGTCACGTACCCAAAAATGGTACCAATAAAAATGTCAACTCGTCCCGCAAAAAACAAGCCGTCACATGACTCTGTCGGCCGAAATATGGAAAAATTATAGGTCTCAAAATATGGCGATGCAAAAACTAGATTTTGCAAAAAAGGCGTCTCTTAGTGTGTGACAGCTGTCAGTCATAAAAACCCGATATAAATCTGGTATCTCTGTAATCGCACCGACCAGAAGAATAAAGTAATCTAATCAGTTATATCACACGAGGAACGGCGTAAAAAATAAATAAAACCAATTCTTCACCTGCTACTGATTTGTTTATTATGTCTCCCAAAGATCGCAGTAAGGCTCTGCTCACATTTATCTTGCGTTCTGCGCTGAGCACTTACACCAGAGTTTCCGTGTAAATCTCTGAAATACGTTATTCAGACGGAACCCATGACGGAAGATTCCCTGTAATGAGGCAAATATATGCCACTGTGGATGCCGTCTGGCCTGTGATCCCACGGTGTCATTTGTTTTAGGCGTTAGTAAAAGTGCGGTTGGCCACAGTTTTGTGCACTTCTGAAAAAAAGGACACCGCTAAACAGAGACCAGACGGAGTCCAGAGTAACTCTGCTGCCTCATTACAGTGAATGGATCCCGCAGGGGTTTCATCTGAATTACATCACTTGGAAATATAGATGGAAACCCCGATGTAAGTGCTCAGCCTAGAGCGCTGGATAAATGTTACGTAAAATGTTCCCAATAAAAGCTTCAACTCAGTCCTCAAAAAAAGCTAGTCCCCACTCAGGTCCGTCATCTGTTAAAAATATTGCAAGTTACTGGTAGCAGAAAGGCTCTGGAAAAGCGAAATGGCCCTTGCCCCCCAAAAGAAATTTAGAAATTTTTGTGCTCCCAAATCCAAATACCTATTCTACAATAATTTGTTCTCCAATTGTCAAATAGCACTCCGTCCCCCCCAGATCTCACCGTATGGCTGAGCGGTACAATACAGCCACATATGGGGTATTGACACTTTTAGAAGAAATTGTGTGACACATTTTGGCACCAATTTTACCCATTGCCCTGTGTGAAAATGTAAAATCTGAGGGTAAAACATTTTTTTGTGGTAAAAATATAATTATGCTTTTTTCACTGCCCAATGGTATAAATTTAAGAATTAAAAAATACTCACTACTTCCCTAGATGAATTCCTTGAGGTGTAGTTTACAAAATGGGGTCACTTGTGGGGGTTTCTGCTGTTTCGGCATGTCAGCGACTCTTCAAATGTGACATGGTGTCTGCTGCCTATCCCAGCCAACATAGCGCTCCTTTCTCTTCCGAACCCTGCCGTACACCAAAGCAGTGGTTTTCCCCCACATATGGGGTATCGGCGTACTCAGGAGAAATTGCACAACAAATTTCATGGTGCAATTTATCCTGTTACCCTTATGATAATGCAAAATTAGGGAATGAAAAACATTTTTTGTGGGAAAAATATGAAAATTTTATTTTTATGGCTCAATATTATAAACTTCTGTGAAGCAGCTGGGGGTGCAAGGTGCTCACCACACATCTAGATAAGTTCCCTAAGGGGTCTAGTTTCCAAAATGGTGGCACTTGTGGGGGGTTTCCACTGTTTAGGCACATTAGGGGCTCCCCAAATGCGATATGGCATCTGCTAATTATTCCAAAAAATTTACATTCAAAAAGTCAAATGGCGCTCCTTCCCTTTCAAACCCTGCCGTGCACCAAAGCAGTGGTTTTCCCCCACATATGGGGTATTGGCGTGTTCAGGAGAAATTGCACAACAAATTTCATGGTGCAATTTATCCTATTACCCTCATGATAATGCAAAATTAAGGGATGAAAAACGTTTTTGTGGGAAAAATGTGAAAATTTTATTTTTACAGCTCAATACAGGGGTTTCCACTGTTTAGGAACATCAGGGGCTCTCCAAACGCAACATGGCGTCTGCTAATTATTCAGACAAATTTTACATTCAAAAAGTCTAATGGCGCTCCTTCCCTTCCGAACCCTTCCCTTCCGAACCAAACAGTGGTTTTCCCTCACATATGGGGTATGAGCGCGCTCAAGAGAAATTGCACAAAAAATTTTGGGGTCCATTTTTTTCTGTTACCCCTGTGAAAATAAAAAAAATTGGGTCTGAAGTAACATTTTTGTGAAAAAACTTAAATGTTAATTTTTTTCTTCCACATTCCAAAAATTCCTGTGAAGCACCTGAAGGTTTAATAATGTTCTTGAATGTGGTTTTGAGCACCGTGAAGGGTGCAGTTTTTAGAATGGTGTCACTTTTGGGTATTTTCTGTCATAAAGGCCCCTCAAAGTGACTTCAAATATGATGTAGTCTCTAAAAAAATGTTTTTGTAAATTTTGTTGGAAAAATGAGAAATCGCTGGTCAACTTTTAACCCTTATAGCTCCCTAACAAAAAAAAATGTTGGTTCCAAAATTGTGCTGATGTAAAGTAGACATGTGGGAAATGTTATTTATTAACTATTTTGTGTGACATATCTCTCTGATTTAAGGGCATGAAAATTCAAAGTTTGAAAATTGCAAAATTTTCTAAATTTTTGCCAAATTTCCGATTTTTTCACAAATAAACGCAAGTGATATTGAAGAAATTTTACCACTATCATGAAGTACAATATGTCACGAAAAAACAGTCTCAGAATCAGGGGGATCCGTTGAAGCGTTTCAGAGTAATTACCTCATAAAGTGACAGTGATCAGAATTGTAAAAATTGGCCTGGTCACGAAGGCAAAAACAGGCTCTGGTGCGAAGTGGTTAATATCGTTTTTATACAAAATATATATATATTTTTTGCATCGCTTTATTCTGAGAGCTATAATTTTTTTATTTTTCCACTGATGGGGCTGTATGGCGGCTTGTTTCTTGTGGGACAAGATGACGTTTTCAGCGGTACTAATTTTATTTATATTTGTTTTTTTTATCGTGTTTCATTCCCCTTTTTTTTCCCAGTGGTATGATGATAAAGCATCGTTAGCCTCGTTTTTTTAAGGTTTTTTTGTGTGGCGTTCACTGAAGGGGTTAACTAGTGTGACACTTTTATAGGTCGGGTCGTTCCAGAATCGGCAATACCAAATATGTGTACTTTTTTTATTTTATTGTTATTTTTTTACATAAAAATGTGTATTTATTAGTGAATATGTTTTTTTTAATTAATATTATTTAATATTTGTTTTTATGTATTTGTATAAGTTTTTTGCCATTTATTCTTTACTTTTTACTTAGTCCCTTTATGGGACTTTCACTTGTTTCTCTTTGATCACAGGTATAATGTATTGCAATGTACTAGATTGCAGTGCATTGATTATACCTTTAGTGAAAGCTCCTGAGCCCATGCTGTGAGCATGGTTTCAGCAGCTTTCCGTAGCTTGGTGACCAGGGGGTCGTCATGACGACCCCTGGTCACCATGGCAATGATTGGGCCCCACGACATCGCAGGGCCACCGATCTGTCAGGGGGTTAACAGCCAGGGGTGGTGTTGACACTCCTACTAGCTGTTTAGTGCCGGAGATCAGCCACTGGCGGCGCTGAACTCCGGCACTGATCGGGCTGGAGACGCTGATATTTCAGCATCTCCTGCACGATCATGCTGAGATCGGTCAGTCAGATTGACTGACTGATCGCAGCGATCTAGGTGTGCGGACCGACCATATGGCTCCCTGCACCCCATCTTGTGCTGCTCAGCTGTCACAGATAGCTGTCCGCACTTATCTGTCACTGCGTGTTTACACACTGTGACAGTTTAACCCCTTAACAACATTTGCCGTACTAATACGCGTCTGTGCCCTGGGACTTAAGAGCCAGACCCGTATAAGGACGTCATGGCGATCGCGCGCGCACACAGGCTGTGCGGGCGCGATCGCCGCTGGGTGTCAGCTGATTGTCACAGCTGACACCCGGTACTATGTGCAGGGAGCGGTCCTGCATCGCTCCCAGCACATTAACCCCCGCGATGCTGCGATCGAAGTCGATCGCGGCAGTGCGGGGGCAAGCGGAGGTGATCGCCGATACTCACCTCCTCTTCCGGCTTCCAGCGCAGTCTGCAAAGGCTTCCCGGGTGTTGCCATGACGACCCGATGTCGTCATGACAACATCCGGGTCACCAGACAGCAGGAAGATTGCTTGGACATGCGCAGTGCATCTCCAAGCAATCTTCACACTGTGCATTTCTGACAGCTTGCATGGCATAGGGATGGTGCTGCATTCCTGTGCCATGCAGGCGATCAGAGAAAAAAAAGTGAAAGTCCCAGAGTGGGACAAAGTAAGAAAGTGTATAAACTGTGTGAAAGTGGAAAAAAAAATAAAAAAAACATTTGCAAAAATATAAAAAAAAAAATAAAAAAAATAATCCACCAAAAATAAAAATATAATGTACCCATCAATAAATATTATTATAAAAAAACACAAAAAAACAATAAAAGTACACATATTTGGTATCGCCGCGTCCATCAGCCGAAAAATAAAAAAGTTATAGCTCTCAGAATAAAGCGATGCTAAAAAATATTTTTTTCTATAAAATAGCTTTTATTGTGTATAAGCGTCAAAACATAGAAAAATTATACAAATGTGGTACCGCTGTAAACGTACTGACCCGAAGAATAAAGCTACCTCATCAATTTTACCACACGCGGAACAGAATAAAAAAAAAAAAAAAAAAAAAACAATTCCTGAATTGTTGGTTTTTGTTTATTCTGCCTCCCAAAAATCGGAATAGAAAGCGATCAAAAAATGTCACGTGCCTGAAAATGGCACCAATAACAACGTCAAGTCATCCCGCAAAAAACGAGCCGTCACATGACTGTCTGCCAAAATCTGGAAAAATTATAGCTCTCAAAATATGGCGATGCAAAAACTAGATTTTACAAAAAATGCGTCTTTTAGTGTGTGACAGCTGTCAGTCATAAAAACCCCATATGATTCTGGCATTGCTGTAATCACACCGACCCGAAGAATAAAGTCGTCTAATCACTTATACCGCACAAGGAACAGCGTCAAAAATAAACTCTTGGGTTAGGATTGGGCTAGGGTTAGGGCTGGGTTTGGGGCTAGGGTTGTGCTGGGGCTAGGGTTGTGCTGGGGCTAGGGTTGTGCTGGGGCTAGGGTTGTGCTAGGGCTAGGGTTGTGCTAGGGCAAGGGTTGCACTATGGTTAGGGTTGTGCTAGGGTTAGGGCTGGGGTTGGGATTTTTTTCAAAAGTAAGAAAAAAAGATGACGATATGGCGACTAGTGTTGAGAGCAAGTGCTTGCTACTTGAGTTTGCATCGGGTGCTCTGGTATGTATTGAGTATCGTGGGTATTTGAGTGACATGCTCGAGTCTCTGCCCCATATGCTTCGCGGCCAAAAAAGTTTACAGGGATTGCCTGCCATGCACGAGCGATCCCCGCATGTTTTTTTTTCGGTGTCTAATAACCGTGAAACATGCGGAGCAGGGACTCGAGCATGTCACTCGAGCACACGCTTTACATGGTGCATACCTGAGTACCCGATGCAAACTCAAGTAGCGAGCACTTGCGCTCAAGAATAATGACAACTTATTCAATATGATGACCTAATGTAAACAAATTCTGTGCCGTACCTCTGGGTTCAAAATGTTCACTATACACCTTAATAAAATCCTTGAGGGGTATAGTTTCCAAAATGGGGACACTTGTCGGGGAGCTCCACTGTTTAGGCACATCACGGGCTCTCTAAACGCGACATGGTGTCCGCTAACAAATTGAATGGAAAATCCGCTCAAATTGTTAGCGGACGCCATGTTGCGTTTGGAGAGCCCCTGTGTGCCCAAACATTGGAGCTCCCCCACAAGTGACCCCATTTTGGAAACTAGACCCCCCAAGGCACCTATCTAGATGCATAGTGAGCACTTGGAACCCCCAGGTGCTTCACAAATTGATTCGTAAAAATGAAAAAGTGAAAAAAAAACATTTTTTAATTTTTATGAATCAATTTGTGAAGCACTTGGGGTTCCAAGTGCTCACTATGCATCTAGATAGGTGCCTTGGGGGGTCTAGTTTCCAAAATGGGGTCACTTGTGGGGGAGCTCTAATGTTTAGGCACACAGGGGCTCTCCAAATGCAACATGATATCCGCTAACAAATTGAATGGAAAATTGGCTCAAATTGTTAGCGGACACCACGTTGCGTTTGGAGAGCCCCTCTGTGCCCAAACTTTGGAGCTCCCCCACAAGTGACCCCATTTTGGAAACTAGACCCCCCAAGACACCTTTCTATATGCATAGTGAGCACTTGGAACCCCCAGGTGCTTCACAAATTGATTCGTAAAAATGAAAAAGTGAAAAAAAAAACACTTTTTCATTTTTATGAATCAATTTGGGAAGCACCTGGGGTTCCAAGTGCTCACTATCAATCTAGATAGGTGCCTTGGGTGGTCTAGTTTCCAAAATGGGGTCACTTGTGGGGGAGCTCCAATGTTTGGGCACACAGGGACTCTCCAAATGCAACATGATATCCGCTAACAAATTGTCGGCTCAAATTGTTAGCGGATATCATGTTGCATTTGGAGAGTCCCTGTGTGCCCAAACATTGGAGCTCCCCCACAAGTGACCCCATTTTGGAAACTAGACCCCCCAAGGCACCTATCTAGATGCATAGTGAGCACTTGGAACCCCTAAGTGCTTCATAAATTGATTCGTAAAAATGAAAAAGTGTTTTTTTTTTCACTTTTTCATTTTTACGAATCAATTTGTGAAGCACCTGGGGGTTCCAAGTGCTCACTATGCATCTATAAAGGTGCCTTGGGGGGTCTAGTTTCCAAAATTGGGTCACTTGTGGGGGAGCTCCAAAGTTTGGGCACACAGGGGCTCTCCAAACACAACATGGCGTCCGCTAATTATTCAAGCAAATTTTACAATCAAAAAGTGAAATGGCGCTCCTTCCCTTCCGAGCCCTGCCGTGCGCCCAAACAGTGTTTCTTCCCCAAATATTGGGTATCTGCGTGCCCAGGGAAAATTGCACAACAAATTTTGGGGTCAATTTTTTTTGTTACCCCTATGAAAATAAAAAAATTGGGTCTAAAGTAACATTTTTGTGAAAAAAGTTAAATGTTCATTTTTTTCTTCCACATTCAAAAAATTCCTGTGAAGCACCTGAAGGGTTAATAAAGTTCTTGAATGTGGTTTTGAGCACCTTGAAGGGTGCAGTTTTTAGAATGGTGTCACTTTTGGGTATTTTCTGTCATAAAGACCTCTCCAAGTGACTTCAAATGTGATGTGGTCCCTAAAAAAATGGTTTTGTAAATTTTGTTGGAAAAATGAGAAATCGCTGTTCAACTTTTAACCCTTATAGCTCCCTAACAAAAAAAATTTTGGTTCCAAGATTGTGCTGATGTAAAGTAGACATGTGGGAAATGTTATTTATTAACTCTTTTGTGTGACATATCGCTCTGATTTCAGGGCTTAAAAATTCAAATTTTGAAAATTGCAAAATTTTCAAAATTTTCACCAAATTTCCATTTTTTTCACAAATAAACGCAAGTGATATTGAAGAAATTTTTCCACAATCATGAAGTACAATATGTCACGAAAAAACAATCTCAGAATCAGGGGGATCAGTTGAAGCGTTCCAGAGTAATTACCTCATAAAGTGACAGTGGTCAGAATTATAAAAATTGGCCCGGTCATTAACGTGCAAACCACCCGCGGGGCTTAAGGGGTTAAAGCCATAACGGACAATGCACGGCAAGGAGCATTAACTTACACCTGCTCATGCCGTGCAGTGTCCGTCATTGGGCGTTATGGGGTTAATACCGCTGTCAAGTGTGATGGTGACATGTAACAGACTTTAACATAATGGCCATCAGTTCTAATGAACATGGGGCCACCGTGCAGTATGAATGCACATTGACGAAGGGTTACCTTGACTGCCGGATGACCACTTTAAAAAAATATATATATGGCTCTCAGAATATGGTGACAAAAGCCAAATTGTTTTTGTAAATGTTTTTATTTTATTTTTAATTAGTAAATCATGAATAGAAATATATAGATTTGGGATCCCGTAACCATACTGACCCATAGAGCAAAGGTAACAGATCACCACCTGATTACCACAAAGTAAGCGGCGCTAGTACAAAACCTTGAAAAAGAAAATGTGGAATTACAGTTTTTTTCCTCACCGTTTCCACTTATTTCATAGAATAAGTTGTGTTCTGCCCTCTTGCGGCTATGTCGAAATATTAGAAAGGTTATGGTTCTTGTTACAAGGAGAGGAAAAACTAAGTTACAATATCCTGGGGAAAAGCTCTGTGTCTGCCTCCTGAAAACCTCCAGCTCAGGGTTTGTTACCCGACCGACGACATGTTTAACAGATTCCTTTGACTAAACCACCCTTCACATGTCCATATAATACCGGTACTGGAAAAATGGTACCGGTGTCATAAGTATTTTGGATCAGTGTGTCATCCGTGTGCCATCAGTGTTCTATCCGTGTGCAATTCATTTTTTTTCCACCATGACTTAAATATCAATTCCAAAGCTTCTCCTATACTTTGCAGTGTTAAACATGTACAGCACACGGTTGTCACAAGGATGTTTCACACGGAGCCAGAAATGTGTATTGGCCCTTGTAATCCATGCGGACGAGTCTCATGCAAAGATCACCATAGATTATGATAGGTATGTGTGGATACGTGTCTTCAATGCATGTGAAAGCGAATGCCACACGTGCTGAAAACATGTACATGTGAAGGAAGCTTTACACACTGTGTGAACAAGTATGAAAAGTCACCTCTTAATCATTGAATTAAGGTTTTCTCTTTTGGTTCCATTGCCATGGGTATAAAATCCAGCATCTAAGCATGTAGTCTGCCTGTGCGAACAGTTGTGATAAAATGGCTCGTTCTAAAGAGCTCCCTGAATTCAGCATCTTGCTGTCATATGTTGTCACAAGTCAGTTCATGAAAGTTCAAATAAGACATGGCTGGGTGAGTTTGGTGTGGAAGAACATGACTGACCCTTCAAGAGACCTAACCTCAACTCCATCAGATAGATACCTTTTGGATTAACCAGAGATTACAAGCCAGGTCCCCTTGTCCAACATCAGTGTCTGACCTGATAACTGCTCTTCTGGAAGAATGGACAACAAATTGCACAGAAATGTCCCCCAATTTTTTTTTTAGAGTGGAAGCTTTATTAGCTGCAAAGGGAGATCAACTCCATGTTAATGACCCTGGATTTAAAAAGGAATGTCATAAAATTTCCTCCAGGAGTAATGTGTATGTGTCCCAATAATTTTATCCCTACAGTGTGTAATAGGTTCTGCTTCTTCCATGGTGAGAGGTGGAGACTGCTTCTCTGATGATGTGTAAATCTGGAGGTGAATGAGAATCATAATCAGTTTTGTTATATATTTTAGGAAGGACGTCCAGAATAAAAGGCTTAAAGCACCCAATAATTGAAGACAGTGAGGATGAGGAGGTGCAGCCAACGTAAGCACTAAATACGACTATCATTCGTTACATTGTATTGTAAGGCTATGTTCACATGTCTGGTAGTTATACCTGTTTTTGGATTTGTTAGGGGTGATAAAAAATGAAAAGATACAATGCAAAATTAGTTCATTCAAATAAGGACGGGAATGTCTTAAATTGTTTTCTTTTTTACTGCAATCTGTTTTTTAGCAGGATCATGTGCCGATTTGCCATGAGCGTTACCCGTTGGCCATCGCTCATAGCAGATGATCATTTTAACCATGTGTAGCACAAGTGATCGGATGAAAGCACCTTCAAGTCTTCTAAGGAAACTATTAAGGCCAGAAAAAAGTAAAAAAAAAATGTTTTTTTTTTTTAAAAATATAAACGTTCAAATCACCCCCCTTTTGCCCCATTCAAAATAAATGAATAATAAAACTAAAATATACATACAGTTATATGAAAAAGTTTGGGCACCCCTATTAATCTTAAGCTTAGTATTTTATAAAAATTGGTGTTTTTGCAACAGCTATTTCAGTTTGATATATGTAATAACTGTTGGACACAGTAATGTTTCTGCCTTGAAATGAGGTTTATTGTACTAACAGAAAATGTGCAATCTGCATTCAAACAAAATTTGACAGGTGCATAAGTATGGGCACCCTTATCATTTTCTTGTTTTAAATACTCCTACCTATTTTTTACTGACTTACTAAAGCACTCTTTTTGTTTTTGTAACCTCATTGAGCTTTGAACTTCATTGCCAGGTGTATGCAATCATGAGAAAAGCTACTTAAAGTGGCCACTTGCAAGTTGTTCTCCTGTTTGAATCTCCTCTGAAGAGTGGCATCATGGGCTCCTCAAAACAACTGTCAAATGATCTGAAAACAAAGATTATTCAACATAGTTGTTCAGGGGAAGGATACAAAAAGCTGTCTCAGAGATTTAACCTGTCAGTTTCCACTGTGAGGAACATAGTAAGGAAATGGAAGAACACAGGGACAGTTCTTGCTAAGGCCAGAAGTGGCAGGCCAAGAAAAACATCAGAAAGGCAGAGAAGTAGAATGGTGAGATCAGTCAAGGACAATCCTCAGACCACCTCCAGAGAGCTGCAGCATCAACTTGCTGCAGATGGTGTCACTGTGCATCGGTCAACTATACAACGCACTTTGCACAAGGAGAAGCTGTATGGGAGAGTGATGCGAAAGAAGCCGTTTCTGCAAGCACGCCACAAACAGAGTCGGCTGAGGTATGCAAAAGCACATTTGGAGAAGCCAATTTCTTTTTGGAAGAAGGTCCTGTGGACTGATGAAACCAAGATTGAGTTGTTTGGTCATACAAAAAGGCGTTATGCATGGCGGCAAAAAAACACAGCATTCCAAGAAAAACACTTGCTACCCACAGTAAAATTTGGTGGAGGTTCCATCATGCTTTGGGGCTGTGTGGCCAATGCCGGCACCGGGAATCTTGTTAAAGTTGAGGGGCGCATGGATTCCACTCAGTATCAGCAGATTCTTGACAATAATGTTCAAGAATCAGTGATTAAGTTGAAGTTAAGCAGGGGATGGATCTTTCAGCAAGACAATGATCCAAAACACCGCTCCAAATCTACTCAGGCATTCATGCAGAGGAGCGATTACAATGTTATGGAATGGCCATCCCAGTCCCCAGACCTGAATATCATTGAACATCTGTGGGATCATTTGAAGAGGGCTGTCCATGCTCGGCGACCATCAAACTTAACTGAACTGGAATTGTTTTGTAAAGAGGAATGGTCAAACATACCTTCATCCAGGATCTAGGAACTCATTAAAAGCTACAGGAAGCGACTAGAGGCTGTTATTTTTGCAAAAGGAGGATCTACTAAATATTAATGTCACTTTTCTGGTGAGGTGCCCATACTTATGCACCTGTCAAATTTTGTTTGAATGCAGATTGCACATTTTCTGTTAGTACAATAAACCTCATTTCAAGGCAGAAACATTACTGTGTCCAACAGTTATTACATATATCAAACTGAAATAGCTGTTGCAAAAACACCAATTTTTATAAAACATTAAGCTTAAGATTAATAGGGGTGCCCAAACTTTTTCATATAACTGTATATTGCTGCATTCTGAATCGCCCGATCTATCAAGATATAAAAAGAATTAATCCAAATGGTAAACGGTGTAACGAGAAAAAAAATCAAAACACCAGAATTAAGTTTTTTTGGTCGCTGCAACATCGCAATAAAACGCAATCACAAGCGATTAAAACATATATATATATATATCTACCTAAAAATATTATCAATAAAACCTTCAGCTCAGCGTGCGAAAAATAAGCCCTCACCCAGCCCCAGATCCTGAAAAAGGGAGACGCTACGGGTCTCGGAATATGGCGCCATTATAATTTTTTTTACAAACTTTAGAATTTATTTCACCACTTTAAAAAAAATAACCTATTCATGTTTGGTATCTGCAAACACATAATGACCTGGAGAATCATAATTGCAGGTCAGTTTTAGCATTTAGTGAACATGGTAAAAAAAAAAAACAACCAAGAGACAAGTGTAGAATTATACTTTTTTTGCAATTTTGACGCACTTTTGAATTTTTTCCTTTTTCTCCAGTACACGACATTGTAAAACCAATGATGTCGTTCAAAATTACTATTCGTCCCAGAAAAAATAAACCATCACAGGGACATATTAAAAAATAAAAAAGTTATGCCTCTGGGAAAAAGGGGAGCGAAAAACGGAAAATCCCAACGTCGTGAAAGGGTTAAAGGACAGAAATCCTCAACTATACTGATTGTATTGATTGAACAGTACCACCATATACCACCATAGCATTACTGAATCTCTCTATACCATGTGTGGTTAATACCGTAACTAATACTGCCATATAGTTACTAAATTATACTTTTATAACATGATTTTAGAACCACCATACTGTAACTGAAAAACAGCATCATATTGTGACTTTATCACTTGGGGTCTGAGCTGTTTTGATGCCCAGCGATCAAAAAGTTATTTAATTCTAAATGCCCTCAGACTCATGAGATAGAAGTTGGCTAAACCCGGTGATTTTGGCTTGAATCGGTTAGCTTCCTAACATCTGTGGGGACAGGCCTGATTCTAGCTTTTTTTTTTGGTGCCCAAGGCGAAAATTCAAGTGGCACCCCTCCCAGCAGTTCATGGTATACCTGCAGTGAATAAACACAATCCCATCATTGTTTTTTAGGTTTTGCTTTTAAGATATTCATTATGTGGTAAAAGTGACGTGTGAACATGATTCTCCAGGTCTTTGTGATTACAGTAATCCCAAACTTTCAGAGATTCTTATTTTTGTAAAAAAAAAAACAACATTTAGCTTGTGATGCTTTTTTAAGGACCTGTTAGAACAATAAAAATATATCTATGAAGCTATGTGAGGGCTGTTTTTTGCACAGTAAGTTGAAATATTTATTGCTATCAATTCAGGGTGCATACATTTGGATGGCTTTTTGCTGTAAGAGGTGTGGTGACAAAAAAAAGTAGTTCTTCTATTTTTTTTTCTCTTTACTGCATATGTTAGTTCTTTTTATATTTTGATAGATCAGACTTTTAAGGATGTGGACATACCAATTTTTCTTTAATTGTTTAATTTGTGTTTAATGAGGGAAGACCGCACCAGATCCATGATCATTAAATGAATACATCACCAGAACATTCCATCAGTACATGAATGGCACCAGCATCCTCATCAGTACTTAGATACAGCACCAAAACAACCATTAATACACTAATTCATTATTAGAACCATAATCGGTAATTGAATATAGCACTGGGACCATCATTATTAATTGAATACATCGCCAGAACCACCAACTGCACATGAATACAGTGAAGAGCAAAAGAGTATCAATCTTTTGAACTTTTGACTTTCAGGCTCCATATCTCACCATCCACTACTTATTTTATTGTGAGACTACCCTCATTTTATAGACAATCATCTTGTCTATCTCATATATAAACTTGAGTTGCAACTATTTGGCATATGATTAATTATGCAGATTCTTGTCATGTCACTGCACTGTTACTGTTTTGCTCCTAAAAATCTAAATACAATTTTTTATTATTTTATTAGTATTTTGTAAATCCACCTTTAGCTTTCAACACTGCCTGAATCCTTCTGGGCATGCTCTCGATCAGATTCAAACATGTCTTGACCGACATCTAATTCCGGGTCTCTTTTACATGTTCCCAGTTGGTGCATGCTCTTCGACTCGCTTGGATATGTATATAGTTTTTTATTCCATTCTACCCACAAGTGTTAAATTGGATTAAGGTCTGAGGTCTGTGGGGGCCAATCCAGCACTTCGACTTCATTGTCATTGAACCATTTATTTGCCAATCTCAACATATGCTTTGGGTCGTTGTCCTGCTGGAACACTATGTTGTCCTTTTCATACCGATGGTACTCGAGTGTACAAAGTAATTTGTCTTGTAGGATACTCACATATAGCTCAGCATTGAGACCACCATCGATTCTGGTAAAGTATCCAACGCCTTTAGCTGTGAAACAACCCCATATCATCAGGCTTCCTTCACCGAACTTGACAGTTCCTTCAATTTCTCCATCCTTTAGCCCCATTTTCCTTTGTTTCTTCCAGACCCATTTTCATCCATCATAGCCTAGTCTATTGACTTTTGTCCCATAGCTCCAAACCACCCGTTTCCTATCTTCTACAGTTCACTTTTCATACCTTTTTGCAAACTTGTGTCGACGCTTCTTATGATGATATTGAAGTCGATGCTTCTTCATCTTTTTTTGAGCTACCATTCAAGACTTGTGTAACATGCTTTACACGGTGCTTCCACAGACATCTGTGATCTCACTATTACGAAACTTACAAGTCACTCCAGCCCGTGATATTGGAAGCAGACTTTGCATCCGTAAGTATGGCAAAAGAGGTGACGGGGAATGCATGATTGGAGCAGTAGGCTGGTACTCAAAAGGAGTTGGATATGATAGAGACCTTGAAATGGTCTGGGAAGAAGCGCTCCCTGAAGGACGATACATTGCATACCGCATAGACTGCTCTTATCTAGGAGCGTCATCTGAGGTATCAGTGAGGAAGTGGTGGGTGCTGCCTTTCATGGTAATTGTAGGGTCTTGTGATGGTGTAGGTGTCTATCTGCCCTTTTTGACACCCTCCTGGTTAGGTAAAATGCAATATCCAAGTAGTTGTTGGTGAATTAAGACCCATGAGAACAATGAACATTTCTTCACTCCACATTTGCAAGTACAACTCCCTCTACCTTGATGGTTTTATCATTTAAAATAGTATTTTTCTTTTCACTTTGACTCTTAACACAGACCTTGATTTGTATGTTTCTACAGAAAGAAATTCATAAGAAATGAGGAAACCCCTCCGTCGTCTTTTGTGGCTTTTGAAAGTGACGTTTTATGAGTAATTTTGACAACATATAATAAGTTCAAGTTAAACTTCACTTAAAAGCTATGTTCACACATGTTGTGTTTTTTTAGCATTTTTTGCTGCAGATTTTTATGCAAATTTTCAGTTGTGTTTTGCAGTACCAGCAAAGTCTATGAGAAACCAGAATTCTCTGTTCACACATCATGTTTTTTTGTTGTTGTGTATTTTGTGCCTTGGTTGGGTTTTTGGAAAATAGAGCATGTCACTTCTTTCAGCATTTTTGTCAGTGTTTTTTCACCCATGGGAAATAATGGGTGGTTGTAAAGGGAAGTGTCCCAGGTTGTACATGTATATACGTATCTGCATGCTAGCCATGCTTGCAGATAAGTATACATGTATATATTGGCCCCACATCTCCCCATGTGTTTCAGTCTGTTTGCTGCTGGAGGAGGTTTCAATAGAATGTCCAGCCATGTGCTAAATCAGGTTTTGCGAGTATGGTTGGACATGAACAAAGATCTTAGCCAGTGGGCGGGGAATAATACATCATTTCCTGTGACATGAAGCTGGACACTGGCTGGACTTAAAAACCCAGAATGCACATGTGCTAAGGCCCCTTAGACTCTTGAAGATGGACATAACAACACATGGCTGAGTATCTCTCTTCCCCTGTAACTTCTTTACTTACTAGCCCTACATACCCTGTACTAACCCTCCTAGATATTGATAGATATATATAGGCAAAGTTGGTATATTTGGGTGGGCCGATATTGCATGAGTGATTAGCAAACGTGGGTGGAAAATATATTAGGTAATTGGGAATTGTGAATCCGTTTTGTGTACTGTGTTAGTGTGATACCTAGTAGTATATTAACTGTAGACTTTTGTGTAATAAATACCTTTTATTAGCACACGGTTTTGTCTCAGTTGGTATATAGTATAAGGCACAGATAACGTTAGTGGAAATTAATTATTAATAGTCAAGTTTGATGTTAATAGTTAATATCGGACCTCAGTAGAGGTGTAGGAGAGTGCCCCCATTAATTACTGATATTTTGGAGGAAAATCACATCCTTATACAGTGGTGAAAAAAACGCTGAAAAAATGCACCAAAATTTGCAGCAGCGTTTTTGATGGTGAAATAGAATGGGGTTCTTTTTTAACAGAACTTTATGTACATGCATAAATAGAGACAGGACAGTGAAAAAAATCGCTGAAAAAACTCACAAAAAATGCATCAAAAAACGCAGCAAAACGTTTTTGACGCAGCTAATTTCCTGCCAGAGATTGTGCTTTGATGCAGTTTTCTGAAGCTGAAAAACACAACATATGTGAACACAGCCAAAGTAAAACTTAAAGGGTTTACCCGCAAAGTTCATTTTAATCAATAGATCTTGATAATAATAAATTCCACAATTGGATGTGTTTAAATAAAATGTTCCTGTGCTGAGATAATCTTATAAATGGGCCCCTGCTGTGTACTGTGTAATGGCTTTGTCTGACGGTGCAGGGACATGGACAGATAATTCCACAGCTCCTGGGAAGGGGGAGACGCAAAAGAGTCTACAGACATTACAGGACTGGATCACAAAAAATTCTTTCTTTGAGGTAAAACATTTTTTAAAAACAGGCAGGGAAATGTTTTATCTCACATTCATTTTCAAGGAAAACGAACGAGTGCAATCCGATAAAAAATTGGATTCTACTTTGACCAATATTAATCTATGAGTTACCGCTCATCTGTAATTTTTTTCACAGCTGAAATCGGACTTAGAAAAAAAATCGCAAGTCAATGGGTGCGAGAAAAATAAAATCACACGGCTCTCGGACCTTGCGAGTGCCGTTCAATTTTTAAATACCCAGAATCAGTTAATTTATTTGAAAGAAACACACAGACTCCTTTAATAAATCTAAATTTAACTAATAACATAACACCCATTCCATTGAAGCCGATGTCAATTGAAATAAAATAATAAAGCATCATCATCCTCACCTGTCCCTGACGTGAATAAAATCATCCATTTGTTGCGCGACAGGTCTAGGTCTGCTACATCAAGATGGCAGGCTGTATTGTCGCAAGATACGACTATACAGTCTGCCATCCTGCAGAGACAATTAGCTGTGCAAGCTTGCGCACCTCAGTGTGCTGGCAGAAAGGTCATCGGAGTCCTTATCCAATGAACTCTGTTCACCTCACTGACATTAACGCATGTGCGGTGAGAACTTTCCCACAGCACTGCAGTAAAAAAAGAACACACTTTGTAACGTGTGTTTTCACAGCGCAAATGCACCCAAAAACACATGCATATAAAAAAAATGATGTGGGTTCCCCCCTACTTTTTATAACCAGCCTTTGTAAAGAACAGAGGTGTGCTCTTGTATTAACAAGATAGGAAGGTCCATAGATATTGGCCCTTTCCCAGCCTAAAAATCAAAGCCTGCAGTTACCCCAGAATTGGCGCATCAATGAGATGCGCCAACTCAGGCTCTTTGCTGGCTTTTCCTGATTGCGATGGTGCAGTGGCAATTGGGGTAGTAGTTTTATCAGGTTGATGTCAGCTTTGTAATGTAATGATTGACAAAAGTCTGGGATGGGCTGAAATGTTTTGTATGTGGACCTCCATTAAAAAGAACTTTTCATCAACCACGTGAGTGACGGGATTCGTCATTTTAAGCCTTGTAATGTCAGCTGGCATCAAAACCAAGGGTTAGTAATGGAGTGGTGTCTATCAGACATCCCCATTACTAACCCAGTAATAAAAAAAAAACAAAAGCACACACACACACACACAGGAAAACATAGTTTATTTTAAAGAACACTCCCCCACACCTCGTTCACCTATTTATTAAAAAGCAAAAAAAAAACCATGAAGATCCAACGTAATCCAGCCAATCAGAAGAAGTCCAAAAATGGGAACCTGAAAGACATAAAAGGAAAGTTAAATAAATAAAAGGAAGAAACTCTCGCTCATTCGCCAATTTATTTTTAAATTACAATCTCTGCTCCTGCGACGTAACCCATTGGGGTTCCCACGACATCTAACGATTCTGTACAGCAAGCTATGGAGCGTCGTTTTGAGAACCATGCTTCATAGGTCACTCCCGGTTATGTCTCACAACCGATAACGTCAGTAACTTAGTAATGTCATCGCTCATGAGTAGTGTTGAGTGATACCTTCCGATATCAGGAAATATCGGATCGGATTGGATCGGGCCGATACTCAAAAAGTATCGGATATCGCCGATTCCGAATCCGGAAACCAATGCAAGTCAATGGGACACAAATATCGGAATGAAAATAAACCCTTTCTTTCCTTGTAGGTTAATTCTACATGAAGGAAAACAACTAACAATAATGTAGAATGTATTGGGGGAGGGGGTTGCCCAAATCGATGGGAACAGTGCTCACAGTGAAACATGAAAAGCCGGCAATTCAGCAGCGGCATACACCGGTACCCGACAATTTATAATAGAAAGAATAGAGCTTCACACATAGATTAGATAGATAGAAACATGTCAGTCACATATGTAAGAAGTACAGTGACAGTGTTGCTTACTGTACTTGTCATTTAGTGTAAAGGATTTATTTAAAAAGATAATAGTGTTTTCATGCACGGTCTCTTTAAAAAAGCCGGCCGGCAATTCAGCAGCGGTACCCGACAATTTAGAACAGAAAGATAGAGCATTACACATAGATTAGATAGATATTATGTATGTGACTGACATGTTTCTAAGTACAGAGACAGTGTTGGTTACTGTACTTGTCATTTAGTGTTAAAATAAAGGATTTATTAAAAAAAAAATTGGCTTGGGGTTCCCTGTAATTTTAGGCTCTAGCGGAGGTTAAGCAGACGGCTGGGGCAGATGTTTGAAGTCTGGGAAGGGGGTAATACCCATGGAGCTTCCCAGGCTACTAATATCAGCCCCCAGCTGAATACCTAGCCTTTACTAGCTATTAAAATGGGGACCCCCCCAAAAAAATGACGTGGGGTCCCCCTTATTTTAATAACTAGCAAAGGCTAGGCAGACAGCTGGGGGCTGATATTAATAGCCCAGGAAGGGTGCCATGAATATTGGCACCCTCCCAGGCTAGAAACACCAGCCGTCAGCCGCCCCCAGAAATGGCGCATCCATAGGATGCGCCAATTCTGACACTTAGCCTCGCTCTTCCCACTGCCCTGTAGCGGTGGCAGTGGGGTAATAGGGCTGGGGTTGATGTCAGCTTATAATGCCAGCTGACATCAAGCCCAGGTTAGTAATGGAGAGGCGTCTATAAGACACCCCCATTGCTAACCCCATAGTCAAAGTTACAAAAAAACACAAACACCCAGAATAAAGTCCTTTAATTGAAATAAACACACAATTCTTTATTGTTCTAAATTAAACCATACTTACCATCACGCCCATTCCAGCTGAAGCCAACGATCTCCTGCAATAAAAGAAAAATAATAATGCAACATCATCCTTACTTTTCCATGGTTCCCAGGACAGCTCCAGCTCTGCTACATCGAGATGACGGGCTGGACCGCAGCAGAAAGCTGCCATCCAGCCTGACATACCGCAGACACTGAGAAGCGCAAGTATGCTTGCGCTCCTCAGTTTCTGGCTGTGACGGCATCCAGATGAGCCGACAATGAACTCAGCTCACCTCATGCACGTTACTGACAGCGTGGGAGAATTCTCCTGCGCATGCGGTGAGCATGAGAGAATTCTCACGCTGAAGCGCATAGCGCAGCAGAATTTTCCCACGCTGTCAGTGACGTGCATGAGGTGAGCTGAGTTCATTGGACATGACCTCGGCTCATCTGGATGCCGTCACAGCCAGACACTGCAGAGCGCAAGCATGCCTGCTCTTCTCAGTGTCTGCGGGATGACAGGCTTGATGGCAGCTTTCTGCTGCGGTCCAGCCTGTCATCTCGATGTAGCAGAGCTGAAGCTGTCGTGGGAACCATGGAAAGGTAAGGATGATGTTGCTTTATTATTTTTCTTTTATTGCAGGAGATCGTTGGCTTCAGCTGGAATGGGCGTGATGGTATGTATGGCTTAATGTAGAACAATAAAGAATTGTGTGTTTATTTCAATTAAAGGACTTTTTTCTGGGTGTTGTGTTTTTTTTAAATACTTTACTAGAAATTCATGGCGGTCATGTCTAATAGTGGCGTGACCCCATGAATTTCGGGCTTAGGGCCAACTGATAATGCCAAACTGGCCCTAACTCCTTTATTACCCAGTGAGCCACCGCACCAGGGCCCTGGATGAGTTGAGTACAGCGCCAGAAGATGGCGCTTCTATGAACGCGCCATTTTCCGAGGTGACTGTGAACTGCAATTTGCAGTGGGGGGGGAGGGGGCAGAAAGATTGGGCCTCCCAGCGCTGCGGATACCAGCCCCCAGCTGCCTAGTTGTACCTGGCTGGACACAAAAATAGGGCGAAGCCCCACGTATTTTTTTGTTTAAATTATTTCATGAATTTCCTGAAATAATTTTTTCAAAATTGACATGGGGCTTCGCACTATATTTGTGTCCAGCCAGGTACAGCAGGCAGGAACGGGCTGCCCCCAACCACCAGCTGCCTATTTGTACCTGGCCGGACACAACAATATAGTTAAGCCCTTTTTTTCTTAATTGTTTCATGAATTTCATGAAATAATTAAAAAAAAAATATGTGGTGCTTCGCACTATTTTTGTGTCCAGCCAGGTACAACTAGGCAGCTGGGGGCTGGAATCTGCAGTGCAGGGAGGCCCAAGCTTTCTGCCCCCCCCCCCCCCCCCGCTGCAAATTGCAGTCCGCAGCCACCCCCGGAAAATGGCGCGTTCATAGAAGCGTCATCTTCTGGCGCTGTACCCAACTCATCCAGGGCCCTGGTGCGGTGGCTCACTGGGTAATAAAGGGGTTAGGGCCAGCTTGGTATTATCAGCTGGCCCTAAGCCTGAAATTCATGGGGTCATGCCAATATTAGACATGACCGCCATGAATTTCTAGTAAAGTATTTCAAAAAACACAACACCCAGAATAAAGTCCTTTAATTGAAATAAACACACAATTCTTTATTGTTCTAAATTAAACCATACTTACCATCACGCCCATTCCAGCTGAAGCCAACGATCTCCTGCAATAAAAGTAAAATAATAAAGCAACATCACCGTTACCTTTCCATGGTTCCCAGGACAGCTTCAGCTCTGCTACATTCACATGACAGGCTGGATCGCAGCCGAAAGCTGCCATCCAGCTTGCCATGACGCAGACACTGAGAAGCTCAGGCATGCTTGCGCTCGTCAGTGTCTGGCTGTGACGGCATAAAGATGAGCCGAGGTCATGTCCAATGAACTCAGCTCACCTCATGCACGTCACTGACGGCGTGGGAAAATTCTCATGCACTCAGCGCTTCAGCGTCAGAATTCTCCCACGCTGCATGAGTTGAGCTGAGTTCATTGGACATGCACGTCACTGACAGCGTGGGAAAATTCTCACTCTGAAGCGCTGAGTGCAGGAGAATTTTCCCACGCTGTCAGTGACGTGCATGAGGTGAGCTTATGTCCAGTGAACTCAGCTCACGTCATGCACGTCACTGATAGCGTGGGAAAATTCTCCTGCACTCAGCGCTTCAGCAGGAGAATTCTCCCACGCTGTCGGTGACGTGCATGAGATGAGCTGAGTTCATTGGACATGAACTCGGCTCATCTGGATGCCGTCACAGCCAGACACTGAGGAGCGCAAGCATGCCTGCGCTTCTCAGTGTCTGCTGCATGGTAAGCTGGATGGCAGCTTTCTGCAGCGATCCAGCCTGTCATGTGAATGTAGCAGAGCTGAAGCTGTCGTGGGAACCATGGAAAGGTAAGGATGATGTGCTTTATTATTTTACTTTTATTGCAGGAGATCGTTGGCTTCAGCCGGAATGGGCGTGATGGTAAGTATGGTTTAATTTAGAACAATAAAGAATTGCATCTTTATTTCAATTAAAGGACTTTATTCAGGGTGTTTGTGGTTTTTTTTTTACTTTGACTATGCTCCATTACTAACCTGGGCTTGATGTCAGCTGGCATTATAAGCTGACATCAACCCCAGCCCTATTACCCCACTGCCACCGCTACAGGGCAGTGGGAAGAGCGAGGCTAAGTGCCAGAATTGGCGCATCCTATGGATGCGCCATTTCTGAGGCGGCTGACGGCTGGTGTTTCTAGCCTGGGAGGGGGCCAATATTCATGGCACCCTTCCTGAGCTATTAATATCAGCCCCCAGCTGTCTGCCTAGCCTTTGCTAGCTTTTAAAATAGGGGGGACCCCACGTCATTTTTTTGGGGGGTCCCCCATTTTAATAGCTAGTAAAGGCTAGGTATTCAGCTGGGGGCTGATATTAGTAGCCTGGGAAGCTCCGTGGGTATTACCCCCTTCCCAGGCTTCAAACATCTGCCCCAGCTGTCTGCTTAACCTCCGCTAGAGCCTAAAATTACGGGGAACCCCACCCCAATTTTTTTTTAAATAAATCCTTTATTTTAACACTAAATGACAAGTACAGTAAGCAACACTGTCGCTGTACTTCTTATATATGTGACTGACATGTTTCTATCTCTCTAATCTATGTGTGATGCTCTATTCTTTCTGTTGTAAATTGCCGGGTACCGCTGCTGAATTGCCGGCCGGCTTTTTTAAAGAGACGGTGCATGAAAACACTATTATTTTTTTTAAATAAATCCTTTACACTAAATGACAAGTACAGTAAGCAACACTGTCACTGTACTTCTTATATATGTGACTGACATGTTTCTATGTATCTAATCTATGTGTGATGCTCTATTCTTTCTATTTTAAATTGTCGAGTACAGATGCTGAATTGCCGGCCGGCTTTTTTAAAGAGACGGTGCATGAAAACACTATTATTTTTTTAAATAAATCCTTTACACTAAATGACAAGTACAGTAAGCAACACTGTCACTGTACTTCTTATATATGTGACTGACATGTTTCTATGTATCTAATCTATGTGTGATGCTCTATTCTTTCTATTCTAAATTGTCGGGTACCGCTGCTGAATTGCCGGCCGGCTTTTTTTAAGAGACGGTGCATGAAAACACTATTATTTTTTTTAATAAATCCTTTACACTAAATGACAAGTACAGTAAGCTGAGCGCTGCCATCCAGCTTGTCATCCTTCAGACACACTGCAGAGCGCAGGCATTATGGGAACTTCCAATTCCGGTATTCGATATTCTAAAAGTATCGGAACTCAGTATCGGAACTCCGATACCGCGAATATCGGTCTATACCCGATTTTTCAGTATCGGAATGCTCAACACTACTCATGAGACATGACCGGGAGTGACCCGTGAATCGACCTATGAGCCCATTCCAATAAAATGAAGGTAAACTATTTCATCAACTGTTGTGTTCAAACTTTTTATTGGTACTGTACATGAGCATCCCTTTATAGTGAACCCCTTCAGTGCTGTTACTTTTTCTTCTCTTTGTAATTTATTACTCAAGAAGCTGTCCTCTTTTCTCATATATCCTGAAGTTCTAAATGTTGCAGGGGTTGTCCGGTCAAAATGGATAAGTCTGCAGTCACACTGTGTGACTGCAGACTCATGAATCCCCCTAGCACAGGCACTTTGCGCTATGGGGATTTGCCGATATGAGACCCGGGACCGGAGGCTATGTATGTGTTATACATACCCCTGGCCAGTCAGCGCCGCCTCGCTTCGTTCACTTGTATGGAGCGAGGTCAGGCCCTGTCTAGTGCCGTGGATTGCCAGTAGGAGCTTCGACTAGAAGACGCAGCCTCGCTCAATACAAGTGTATGGAGAGTGAGGCCTGTCCACTGGCCAAGGGTATGTATAACACATGCATACCCTCCATTACCAGGTCTCATACTGGCAAATCCCCGCATCGCACAGTGCCTGTGCTGGGGGTTGGGATTCATAAGTCTGAAGTCACATAGAGTGACTGCAGACTTATCACTTTTGACCAGACAACCCCTTTAAATTTACTTGGTTTCATGTATGTGTATGTGAATGGTTAAAGTGGATCTGTCTCCAGATTTCACAATCCTTCCTCTTCTGCTACTGGTGACATCTCTCACTGCTAAGTGCAAACAAATACCGTGGGTATGGAAAGTATTCAGACCCCTTTAAATTTGTCACTTTTTTTCATTGTAGCCATTTGGTAAATTCTAAAATGTTCATTTTTTTTCTCATTAAAGTACACTCTGCACCCCATCTTGATTGAAAAAAAACAGAAATATAGATGACTCGCCCCCTGGGCCGTGGGGCACGCGGATCCGGGCGATAGGGAGACGATGGGGGTAGTAGTGGCGGCCCGGTCCCGCGGCTCAGGGTGGTCAGACCAATGGTAGTCTGCTACGTGCTTCAGATGATGTCCGACTACGCCACCCGTGGATTTGCGGTCATTAGGTACCGCCGCTGCAAGGCAGACCGCTGGGGCTGATGATGTGTGCAGCTGGGATGGTGTGACTCCCCACGGGAAGAGTGCGGCCCCAGGGCAGTGTAGTGGATGTAGGGGGTGATGGTGGTGAGAGTCCCAGTACCGGTAGTGCCGGAGGAGCGAAGGAGCACACGGACAACAAGTTACAGTCCAGGGTCTTTACTCACAGTTCGTTTGTTCCGGGTCACTTCCGTCGGCAGTGACTGCCCGAGCCGTGCTGCGTCCACCAGGTGAGGGGCTCGGTCAACTCCCAGGCAGTTCAGGAGCATGGCACAGGACCCCCTTTAATCTTTTCTCTGGCCTGCCTCACCAGTGACTCGCTTTTGTCCAGCTGCCGTGGATCTGTGCGGTTAAACGTGGGCCCCGTCCTCCGCTGTCCTATATGGTGCCTTCCTAGCAGGTTTGATGAGGTGTCGCACCAATAAATGATCACGACGACCGGTCTTTGGCTGAGGGTAGTTTCTCCTCCACCAACTTGGGATCCGGTACCCTTAATCTGCCTGACCCTTCACCCTGGATTTTCGTGGGTTCTTAGGGTCCCTTCCACCTTCTTGTTCCTGAGCCCTTCTGTTTCTCTCTCTCTTCTTCTCTTTCTCTGTTCCTTTCTGTTCCTTTCTCGTGGAGCTGGGATGAGACTTAATCACAGCTCCCTTTCACCTCCTCTCTCTCTCTCCCTCGGCCTCTCTCTAGGCCCGCTCCAGAGTGGAGCTCCTACAGGGTCTTCTCCTCTGGCTGGACGAACCTAGATCTAAGATGGTGCCCACCTTTTATACCTCCCTCTGACCATGAGCCCAGGTGACCAGCAACCAATGAGCTCCTTCCTACGCTCAGGAACCAACCCCTATCTGCCCCTACAGCACTGGGTGTTCCACCCCCCTCCCCACTCCAGGCAGGGACATAGTCGGTCGTGCCTGCACTTCTGTCTAGTGGGAGCACCGTTGAGCTGTCCCTCGGAAATGGGGTGTGTGTGCTGTATGCAGCTAACTGAGCCCTGGTCCATACTCCATCCTTACCTGGGAGTGGAATATCACACCTCTGGTCTGAGGTGCAATACCCCTGTAGCGGCTGAACCCTCGGGTCGCTACATTCCCCCCTGGTAAAGCACAGCACGTCCTCGGGCTGGAAAAGAGCAAAAACAGTTGATTACAGGACATGCAAAACTTTTTCAATAACTTTTTACATTTAGAAACGGACGACATTGTTCAACTTCCTTTATGGGACACACTTTTCTATTCTTGTCACACTATTATACTATTATAAAACACATGCTAATACTTCTGGAACTCTTTTGTCACTTATCATATAAAACGGTTTCAAGATTATGTAAAACATTTTCTAGCAGCATATTAAACTCTTCATATAAAACATTTTTAAGTAAAGCACATTCTTGAATTCTTGGTTCATGGTCGCGGTGCAACTTGCGACCAGGTGTTCTTTCTTCTTAAAGGTGCAACAGTCCAGTAAACTTGTCTTGAGGTAGACGTTGCAGTCTTTTTATAAAACCAGTAGGGGGCGCTTTAGGAAGCGCAACTATATACAAGGGGATTGGCCGCTCTCAGTCCTCGGCCAGTTTTGGGAAGGGAAATGGCTACTCACAGTCTTCAGCCTGGTAAAGGGAAGAGGGATGGCTGTTCTCAGTCCTCAGCCTGGTTACTTAGGGGATAGGGTAACAGTCAAACAGTCCTATATCAGTCCCAACGGGGACCACACTCAATTTAAAACAGTCCCACACAGTTCCTTTGTACCCTGACGGGTAACTATTTACATTGGCGCTTCTTCTTACTTTCTATCGTCGTCCTCCATATGCGCCTTGCTCCTCCTCGTTGTCTTCAGGCCCATCCGGGTCCTCTGGGTACTCAGCGTCCGAGTAGTGCTGTTCCTCCTCCTCTACTACTCTGTGGACGTGGAGGGCGTACCATCCCTTCACGCCTTGGTGTCGGGTGTAAGACACCACATCACCTGGAAATAGATCCCGCCCACGATGGCCTTCCGGCAGGTGACTCTCCACATCCCTCCTTGTCACAAATACATCGCTGATGGTCTCAGGGTCTCGGATGAAACCCCAGCCGCGCTCCATCTGGAACTTCACAACAGTCCCGGTGACTCGGGGACTGCGGGCAGTTCGGGGATCTCGCCGGGCCTTCATTTTCTGCTCCGCGCTCTGGACCTGCAGCTTCTCTTGCTTCACCCGCCGCTCTCGCTGCTCCTTCTCAAACATTTCCAGCTGTTGGCGGCAGGCCTCCCGCCGTTCGGCTGCGCCCGCTCGTGTCTCCCTTGTGAACCCCATTAGGTCCTCCCCGGTGGGGTCCCATTCAAACTGGGCGTCCTCCAATGGTAGCTGGGGGATTTCCTGAGGCGCCGGAGCAGGTATAAGGGGCTCAGATGGTACTTCAACCTCCGCGGGCGGGCTCCTCCGAAAGCGGGGGTTGACAAATTCGGGGGGCCAGATGAAAGACAGCCCATCCGGACTGGTGTGTTGGGCGAAGAGATCTGCGCCCAGTGGTGGTACTGCAGCAGCAGGGGGTGCAAGCGGGTTGGCGGCGCCCGGGGGCACGTGGCCTTGCGACCAGGCCCGTGCTGGTTGTTTCCTTGTTGCTCCCAGGGGTGGTACAGCGGGTGCAGGGGGTTCCGTCAGGGCAGCGGCGCCCGGGGGCGCTGGGCCTTGCGGCCGGGCCTGCGATGGCGGTTGGCCGAGCACGCCCGGGGTCAGAGGGCACGGCGTGGGGCGGGGCTCACTGGCAGTGTCGACGGCCTGGAGGCCGGTTGATGGCGGTGGAGGCACAGTGTCGACGGCGGGTCCAGGTGTGTTGGGCTCCGCAGCGGGGTGCAGGGGCAGATCAGCGGCCCCAGGGTTCGGGGTAGGGGCGTCTCCGTTACCTGCCTCTGCTGTCGCGGCTTCCTCCGCGGCGTCGTCTTCAGCCTCCGCTCTGTCTTCACTGCCCTCGGTGGCTGGTGTACCGCTGGATGTCGCTGGCGCCTCCTGCTGCAGGGCCACAGCCCGCCGAGCCACTTCCTCTTTCCACCCGGCGATCACGTCCTGCTGCGCCCGGACCATCCTCCGGTCCAGCTCCTCCAGCGTATATTCGGGGTCCTCCTTGGGGAGATGGGCTAGCAGCTCGGTGAGGCTGCATGGTGGTGTAGCTTGCAGCAGGCCCCTAGCCAAAGTACTGGAGCTGATTTCTTTCTCCATCTCTGGGTGTGGCCTGGCCAAACTGATCCAGACCACCCCCTGCCCCGCAGTTTTCTTCTCTTTCCGCCCCCATGGGGGGTGGTCCTGGGGTATTCTGCTGACAATCACTCTCAGGGGCAGCCCCTTCCTCTTTGGCGCCATTCTGGGACTCGGCCCACGATGGGAGGCGGCCTCCTGTGGTCTTTTGGCGCGCACATTATGGCGCTCGTTCTTCTAGGGCGGGCGCCATCTTTAGTACAACTAAACAGTCTCTTTTCAGGCGCGCAGTACCCGTTGTTAGCGGGCACGAAATACACCAAAGCTGACTCGCCCCCTGGGCCGTGGGGCACGCGGATCCGGGCGATAGGGAGACGATGGGGGTAGTAGTGGCGGCCCGATCCCGCGGCTCAGGGTGGTCAGACCAATGGTAGTCTGCTACGTGCTTCAGATGATGTCCGACTACGCCACCCGTGGATTTGCGGTCATTAGGTACCGCCACTGCAAGGCAGACCGCTGGGGCTGATGATGTGTGCAGCTGGGATGGTGTGATTCCCCACGGGAAGAGTGCGGCCCCAGGGCAGTGTAGTGGATGTAGGGGGTGATGGTGGTGAGAGTCCCAGTACCGGTAGTGCCGGAGGAGCGAAGGAGCACACGGACAACAAGTTACAGTCCAGGGTCTTTACTCACAGTTCGTTTGTTTCGGGTCACTTCCTTCGGCACTGACCGCCCGAGCCGTGCTGCGTCCACCAGGTGAGGGGCTCGGTCAACTCCCAGGCAGTTCAGGAGCATGGCACAGGACCCCCTTTAATCCTTTCTCTGGCCTGCCTCACCAGTGACCCGCTTTTGTCCAGCTGCCGTGGACCTGTGCGGTTAAACGTGGCCCCGTCCTCCGCTGTCCTATATGGTGCCTTCCTAGCAGGTTTGATGAGGTGTAGCACCAATAAATGATCACGACGACCGGTCTTTGGCTGAGGGTAGTTTCTCCTCCACCAACTTGGGATCCGGTACCCTTAATCTGCCTGACCCTTCACCCTGGATTCTCGTGGGTTCTTAGGGTCCCTTCCACCTTCTTGTTCCTGAGCCCTTCTGTTTCTCTCTCTCTTCTTCTCTTTCTCTGTTCCTTTCTGTTCCTTTCTCATGGAGCTGGGATGAGACTTAATCACAGCTCCCTTTCACCTCCTCTCTCTCTCTCCCTCGGCCTCTCTCTAGGCCCGCTCCAGAGTGGAGCTCCTACAGAGCCTCCACTCCCGGTCTTCTCCTCTGGTTGAACGAACCTAGATCTAAGATGGTGCCCACCTTTTATACCTCCCTCTGACCATGAGCCCAGGTGACCAGCAACCAATGAGCTCCTTCCTACGCTCAGGAACCAACCCCTATCTGCCCCTACAGCACTGGGTGTTCCACCCCCCTCCCCACTCCAGGCAGGGACATAGTCGGGCGTGCCTGCACTTCTGTCTAGTGGGAGCACCGTTGAGCTGTCCCTCGGAAATGGTGTGTGTGTGCTGTATGCAGCTAACTGAGCCCTGGTCCATACTCCATCCTTACCTGGGAGTGGAATATCACACCTCTGGTCTGAGGTGCAATACCCCTGTAGCGGCCGAACCCTCGGGGCGCTACATAGACATTTTTGCAAATTTATTAAAAAATAAAAACTGAAATATCATATGGTCATAAGTATTCAGACCCTTTGCTCAGACACTCATATTTAAGTCACATGCTGTCCATTTCCTTGTGATCCTCCTTGAGATGGTTCTACTTCTTCATTGGAGTCCAGCTGTGTTTAATTAAACTGATAGGACTTGATTTGAAAAGGCACACACCTGTCTGTATAAGACCTCACAGCTCACAGTGCATGTCAGACCAAATGAGAATCATGAGCTCAAAGGAACTGCCCAAGGAGCTCAGAGACAGAATTGTGGCAAGACACAGATCTGGCTAAGGTTGCAAATGAATTTCTGCATTACCCAAGGTTCCTAAAAGCAAAGTGGCCTCCATAATCTTTAAATGGAAGAAGTTTGGAACCATCAGAAGTCTTCCTAGACCTGGCCGTTCAGCCAAACAGAGCAATCATGGGAGAAGAGCCTTGGTGAGAAAGGTAAAGAAGAACCCCAAAATCACTGTGGCTGAGCTCCAGAGATGCAGTAGGGAGATGGGAGAAAGTTCCACAAAGTCAACTATCACTGTAGCCCTCCACCAGTTGGGCCTTTTTGGCAGAATGGCCCGATGGAAGCCTCTCCTCAGTGCAAGAAATATGAAAGCCTGCATAGAGTTTGCTGAAAAACACATGAAGGACTCCAGACTATGAGAAATAAGATTCTCTGGACCGATGAGACGAAGATAGAACTTTTTGGTGATAATTCTAAGCGGTATGTGTGGAGAAAACCAGGCACTGCTCATCACCTGCCCAATACAATCCCAACAGTGAAACATGGTGGTGGCAGCATCATGCTATGGGGGTCTTTTTCAGCTGCAGGGACATGACGACTGGTTGCAATTGAAGGAAACATGAATGTGGCCAAGTACAGAGATATCCTGGATGAAAACCTCTACCAGAGTGCTTTGGACCTCAGACTTGGCCGAAGGTTCACCTTCGAACAAGACAATGACCCTAAGCACACAGCTATAATGACAAAGGCGTGGCTTCAGAACAACTCTGTGACCATTCTTGACTGGTCCAGCCAGAGCTCTGGCCTAAACCCAATTGAGCATCTCTGGAGAGACCTGAAAATGGCTGTCTACTAACGTTCACCATCCAACCTGACAGAACTGGAGAAAGGAAGAATGGCAGAGGATCCCCAAATCCAGGTGTGAAAAACTTGTTGCATCATTCCCAAGAAGACTCATGGCTGTACTAGCTCAAAAGGGTGCTTCTACTCAATACCGAGCAAAGGGGCTGAATATTTATGACCATGTGATATTTCAGTTTTTCTTGTTTAATAAATTTGCAAAAATTTCTACATTTCTGTTTTTTTTTCAGTCAAGATGGAATGCAGAGTGCACTTTAATGAGAAAAAAAGGAACTTTTTAGAATTTACCAAATGGCTGCAATGAAACAAAGAGTGAAAAATTTAAAGGGGTCTGAATACTTTCTGTACCTACTGTATATTGTCCTCTATTTGGTTCTTCCTGAACCTTGGTATTTGGTGATTCTTCCTATGGTCAGAATGCACCTAGGTCTTTCTAGGGTCTCAACTGATGTAATATTACTTTTTCTTTCCTTAAAGGGAACCTGTGACATGAAAGAAGCTATTTTTCTGCATATATGGGGTTAATCTGCAGATTAATAGCGTTCTCAACCTGCCCAGCACTTAGACCCCTACTGTCATGAGGAAATGATCTTTATTCCTCCTTTTAGCATTCTGGTTTCAGTCACGGGCGGCGCCGGCGCGGGTTCAGTCACCGTTCTCTGTATAGAGAGCGGCGGCTGTAACCTCGTCCCCGGCAGTGATTGACAGCCGGCCCTACTGCTGAGCTGCTGTAAGTCAGTGCAGGGGGAGTGTTTGCTGCCACTTCTCACTATACACAGAGCGGTGACTGAATCCAATGGATGCCGGGAGAAATAAAGTTCAGAGCAGGGTTAATCTGGAGATTATCCCCATATCTGCAGTCTGATTGTGTTTTTTTCAGGTGACAGGTTCCCTTTAAGGAAAGAACCATTTTTTATTGTAGTTAATAATTCTTACATGCATGTAGTAATGTCTTTTTTTTTCTTAAATCTGCAGTGCAAGTGGGCCTAGCGAACAACTCTACGAGCATTCAGAAGGTATAATGAAATCTATGACTTTATATTTTATTGATTCCAAACTTTTTATAGGTTTTATAAAATGTACATATAAATAATAGCTTGACACCGGCAATAAAATCTAAAAGGGAATTTGTCGGCAGGTTTTACTACTCATCTGAGAGGAGCGTAATGTAGACAAATAGAAGCTGAATCCAACAATGTATCACTTAGATTACTGGGTGCAGCAGTTCTGACCCAATCAGAGCTTTTAGATTTAGAATGAAGCAGAGCTGAGAAAGCTGTCCCCACCCACACCAGGCTCTCCATGTTCAAAGTCCATAGACGGTGTGCTGCTTATCACAGCAGGGGGCGTTGCTGGACTAGTGTTGTCCAGCAATGTTAATCTCTTCATGATAAATCCTTGACAATTACTAAGCACGCACTTTGACAAATGACCAATCAGGCGGTGGCTGGTCACCGTGTCAGGTGAGTGCCAACCCACCAATCATGATCCGCCAGGTCACGGACATGCTCAGTTCGGCAAATCCTGGACTTAGATTCCACAAGCCTTGTCTCCTTCTGCAACCCAGGCTTAACATTGCTAGGCACAACTACCTGGGAGATAAACAGTGCTCGCGGACCAGCTAGTCGTTGGGGCTGACGGCGATTCTGAGACCATAGAAGGTCCTGGACCCATTTCGAATCCAGCACCAGACCGACACCTAACAGTAGTGTTATACATCAGTTGTGTAGGACAACCTGACAAACACTACACAACTGACGTATGACAACCTGACGAACACTACGTCAGTTGTGTAGTGTTTGTCAGGTTCTCATACGTCAGAAATTAATTTAATAGTCCATCGAAGTATGGTACCTTTTGAAGCAGTCTTTCATACACAGGCCAGGTTTGTCAGGGCAGTTGTCACATTGATAAATGGTGTCCTTGCGTATTCCACTTTTATAACACACTCGGCACCTCTTTTGTGACTTTCCTTTTTTTCCGCTGTGAGGGATCTGCCCTGGGAAATGCTGGCCTGGTACAATTCTCAGTCCTTCAATTCCGGAACTACTAGGGCCTGCTCCGTCACCGCTGCCAAATATCAGGGCCTTGATAACAGTCTCCTGGAAGTGAAGGTACGACGTAGAAGTCTGGCTTGCAAGTTGTGACAGAAGGAAAGCGTTGTGCATTGCCATCTGTACAATGTGCACGGCCAGCTTCTTATACCATACCTTGGCCTTTCTGAAAGCACTGTAGGGCTGGAGGACTTGATCTGAGAGATCAACTCCCCCCATGTACTTGTTGTACCCCACTACACAGTCTGGTTTGGCGACCTGTGTAGTGGAACCTCTTACAGAGCTGAGGGTGCTGCCATCACCATGTATGGTGGTCAACAAAAGGACATGCCTCTTGTCCTTGTACTTGACCATCAGCAGGTTGTCCTACATTGGGCTATGCTCTCACTGTTATGATCTGCTACAGAGACTAAGGAAAGAGAGGAGATCTGTCCCTGCAATAGAACTAAACTAGATCCCTACGATGTAACGGGGAACCTGATCCTGCGATCAGACCCGCTAAAGTCCTAGGCTAGTCTGAACGCAGACCTATAGATGTGAGGGAGGGATCCCTACAAGATCTAGGGACTGGGAAAAGTTGGACACCCCCTAGCAGAAATAGTAGCAGTCAAAGACAAACACACAACAAAAAGCAAAGGGGTCAAAAGACCTAAACTAACAGAGAACGGCAACAGAGCAACAAGCTAGCTCAGCAGTAGTAAATACAAATGAAGTCCAGCAAAGCCAGGAGGGCGGAGCCGGTTTAAATAGGCAAAAATGGTCATGTGACCAGCAAACTAAAAAAAACCTAACAGGAGAGTTGTAACAGTACCCCCTCTTCTAAGAGGATCCTCCGGATACCCTAGGCCCAGGCTTACCAGGAAACCTCCTGTGAAACGCTCGGACAAGTCTGGGGGCAGAAACATCATCCGCCCTCACCCATGAGTTATCCTCAGGTCCGACACCCTTCCAAGCGACGAGATACTGCAAACTCCCTCTATACCGTCTAGAATTTAGGATGCGGGAAATTTCATATTCCCTGTCCTCCACCACCGGAGGAACAGTGGCAGAGGCGTCACCATCCGACACATCAGCTTTTTTCAACAGAGAAACATGAAACACCGGATTAATCCTCCAGGACGTAGGAACCTCCAGCCTAACAGCAGATTGGTTAACTATCTGAAGTACCTTAAAGGGCCCTACGAACTTGGGACCCAATTTTTTAGAAGGAATCCTCAATCGCAGATTCTTAGAGGACAACCAAACCATGTCACCAACAGCAAACAAAACCTCTTGCCGTTTCCTATCAAAGTACCTCTTAAATTTTTTGTTAGCCTCCTGAAGATTACCACGCACATCCGTCCAAACTCTCTCCAAATCACCAGAAAAACTCTCCTCCTCAGGCACAGCCGAAACCAATTTGGAAAATGACCCAAAAGACGGATGTCTCCCAGAACAACAAAAAAAAGGCGAACACCCAGCAGAAGAGGATGTATGGTTGTTAAGAGCAAATTCAGCAAGTGGCAGAAACTCAGACCACCCCTCTTGATTGTCTGCCACAAAACAACGCAAGAACTGCTCAACTTCCTGGTTATTCCTTTCTGTCTGACCATTAGACTCAGGATGATATCCGGATGAAAACGACAAATGAACTCCCAACCTGTCACAAAAGGCACGCCAAAAACGAGCCACGAACTGAGGTCCCCTATCAGAAACAATGTCAGTAGGAACACCATGTAGTCTGACAATCTCCTTGACAAAGGCCTTAGCGAGTGTCTTAGCGCAAGGCAGTTTGATGAAGGGAACCAAGTGACACATCTTGCTAAAACGGTCCACGACCACCCAGATGACCGTGAAACCTTCAGAGGGAGGAAGGTCAGTAATAAAGTCCATAGCCAGATGTGTCCAAGGTGCACTAGGAACCTCCAGAGGGCAAAGCAACCCCGCAGCAGGAGCATGCGAAGACTTGGATCTTGCACACACAGTACATTGGCGCACCCACTTAATGACTTCCTTCTGCCATCCAGGCCACCAAAAACTGCGACCCACAAGTCTCTTGGTCTCAGAAATTCCTGGATGACCTGCCAACCGAGACTCATGACACTCAACAAACAAATCTCTCCTAAAGGTCCTAGGCACAAACCACCTCCCATGGGGAGTGTTAGATGGGGCATTCTCCTGTGCTTTAAGAATCTCATCCTCCAAAACGGAGTCCAAAGCAGCAATCACAACACCTTCTTGTAAAATGGTCTCCTCCTCCTCAACACCAACCATGGGAGAAAAGCTGCGAGACAAAGCATCCGCTTTAACATTCTTGGTACCCGGGATGTAAGTAACGGAAAAATTAAACCGCGAGAAAAAAAGTGCCCACCTAGCCTGACGGGCATTCAAGCGCTTGGCAGCATCAAGATAGATCAGATTTTTATGATCAGTGAAAACCTGAACGGGAAATTCAGCACCTTCCAAGAGGTGACGCCAGTGTTCAAATGCGAGTTTAATCGCCAGCAATTCCCGATTACCAATATCGTAATTAAGTTCAGTCTCGGAAAATTTTTTTGAAAAAAAGGCACAGGGATGTACTCCATCCTTGTTTTCCTGAGACAACACCGCACCAACCCCCACCGAAGAAGCATCAACCTCAACCAAAAACGGCTTAGTCACATCAGGCTGCATAAGGATGGGAGCAGAGGTGAACCTCTCCTTTAAAAACACAAAAGCTTCAATGGCCTCAGAAGTCCACTGAACCGCATTAGCACCTTTCCTGGTGAGATCGGTCAGCGGTTTGACAATAATAGAAAAATTTTTTATGAATTTTCTGTAATAATTGGCGAAACCCAAAAACCTCTGTATCGATTTCAAACCAATAGGCCTAGGCCATTCCTGTACAGCCTGAACTTTAACCGGGTCCATCTCAAAACCTTCACTGGAGACAATGTAGCCCAAAAAACTAATTCTCTGTACAGCGAACTCACATTTCTCCAGCTTAGCAAAAAACGAATTGTCCATTAATAACTGTAATACCTCACGTACGCTCCGCCAATGAGACTCCAGATCCGGTGAATAAATCAAAATGTCATCCAAATACACAACCACATCTTTGCCGATTAAAGGTCTAAGGATGTCATTAATAAGATTCTGAAAAAATGCTGGAGCATTGGTGAGACCAAAAGGCATAACCAGATTCTCAAAATGACCCACAGGAGTGTTAAAAGCAGTCTTCCATTCATCACCCTCCTTCATGCGCAACAAATTGTATGCCCCCCGGAGATCAATTTTAGAGAACCACTTGGCCCCCACTAACTGGTTAAATAAATCGGGAATCAATGGCAGTGGGTAAGGATTGCGTACAGTAAATTTATTAATCTCACGAAAGTCCAGACAAGGACGTAAACCGCCATCTTTTTTTTTCACAAAAAAAAAACCAACAGCCACAGGAGACTTGGAAGGCCTAATGTGACCAGCGGCCAAGCTTGTCTGTATGTATTCCTCCAAAGCCTTTCTCTCAGGAATAGTAAGATTAAATAAACGACTCTTAGGAAGAGTCGCTCCAGGGACAAATTCAATAGTACAATCATAGTCTCTATGGGGAGGCAAAACCTGCGACTCCTCCTTAGAAAAAACTCTCCAAAAATCCTGAATAGGTACAGGCAATTCCCCTCTATCCACAGCAGGACTTAATTTCATTGGTAGACCAATCCAGTACAGGATTGTGCAATTTTAACCAGGGTAACCCCAATATTACTGGAGAAGGCAAATTATCCAATACCACCAAATCCAAATTCTCTTGATGAATACCATTAATAGTGAGGGGAAATTCACAGACCTTGTGAGTAACACTCTTCAAGGGAGAGCCATCGACAGAAACCACAGCAATAGGGGATGACAAAGTTTTAGGTTCTAATCTAAGTTTTTCCAAGAATCCCCCCATCAATCACATTCAGAGTAGATCCACAATCCACAAATACCCGAAATTCAATTAATTCATCCTGAGCAGCAGTAGTGGCAGATAGGAATACCCCCTTAGAATTTAAACAGGCAATACGAGCATGACTGACCATTTTTTTTCTTTCTTCTTACGAAGCACGCAGCTCTTAATAAGATGACCAGAATTTCCGCAATAGAAACACAAGCCTTCAGAAAGTCGGCGGTCTTTTTCCTGAGAGCGGGTTGTCATCGCCCCAATTTCCATCGGCTCTCCATTGTCAGCACAGAACCTCTCAGGACTCGAAGCTGACATAGCAGAGGATTTGCTCTCATTAACCCTTTCACGCAGTCTCCTGTCAACCCGTATAGCTAATTGCATTGCCTCCTGCAAGTTTCCAGGTGTGGGATAAGCAATCAGTAAATCCTTAACCCTTTCACCTAGGCCTGCCAGAAACAAGCTTTTCAAAGCTGAATCGTTCCTCCCCACCTGGGCAGACCACCGACGGAAGTGAGAACAATATTTTTCCACATTACCTGATCCCTGCCTCAAACGTCTTAATTCAGACTCAGCAGATGAGACACGATCAGGATCATCGTACAACAAACCCAAAGCAGAAAAAAAACTATCCACTGATCTAAAGCACGGATCACTAGGTTGGAGAGAGAAGGCCCATCCCTGAGGATCTTTGCGCAAAAGTGACATTATGATCCCTATGCGCTGTGATTCATCACCAGAGGATCCGGGTCTCAAACGAAAATATAATAGACAAGCATTTTTAAAAGAAAAAAAATCTTGTTGTTCGCCAAAAAATAGATCAGGCAGACGTACCTTTGGTTCCACAAAATGCGCTCCAGAACAGCTACTCACGTGTTGTTGGAGCTTGGTCACCTCCAGAGAGAGTCCCTGCAAGCGTTGAGCCAAATCTTGCACCAAGACCATGATGGAAAACTGGAGGTCTTTCCTTAGAAAAATTTTTTTTTTTTTTTTTATGGCTGGACTTACTGTTATGATCTGCTACAGAGACTAAGGAAAGAGAGGAGATTTGTCCCTACAATAGAACTAAACTAGATCCCTACGATGTAACGATCAGACCCGCTAAAGTCCTAGGCTAGTCTGAATGCAGACCTATAGATGTGAGGGAGGGATCCCTACAAGATCTAGGGACTGGGAAAAGTTGGACACCCATTAGCAGAAATAGTAGCAGTCAAAGACAAACACACAACAAAAAGCAAAGGTGTCAAAAGACCTAGCAAAACTAACAGAGAACGGTAACAGAGCAACAAGCTAGCGCAACAGTAGTAAATACAAATGAAGTCCAGCAAAGCCAGGAGGGCGGAGCCGAATTAAATAGGCAAAAATGGTCATGTGACCAGCAAACTAAAAAAAACCTAACAGGAGAGTTGTAACACTCACCCCTTCTGAGCAGCTGCCCAATTAGTGTCTTTGGGAGGCCTTTCTAATTTTTGCGGACAGTACCGCAGGCTGCAGTACGTCACGCAGAGAGGGACTTGAAGAGCGGGATACTTGTATATAAGTTATCCACAAAGAGGTGATAACCTTTATCCAGCAGTGGGTGCACCAAGTCCCACACAATTTTCCAACTCACTCCCAGAACGGGAGGCATTCAGGGGGTTCAATCCGGGAGTCCTTCCCTTCATAAACTCTAAACTTGTGAGTGTACCCTGAGGTACTCTGAAAAATTTTATACAGCTTGATCCCGGACCTGGACCTCTTACTGGGCAGGTACTGCCGGAATCCAAGCCGCCTTTTAAAAGAGATTAAGGACTCATCCACGCAGATGTCCCTTTGGGGCACGTCCACTTCAGCAAACTTGTTGTTGAAGTGTTCGATGACCGGCCGAACTTTGAAAAGACGATCAAAGTTCGGGTCATCGCGTGCAGGACACCTTGCATTATCTTGGTAATGCAAGAACATGTGGATGGCCTGAAAGCGTCTCCAGATCATGGCCATTCGGAACACTGGAGTGTTATACAAAACGTCAGCACTCCAGTATTGCCGAAGCTCGGGCTTGTTCAGGATCCCCATAAGAAGGACCAGGCCCCAAAACTTCAGAGATGGGGGAGTGGGAAGAGGGGGATTGGGGTGGACGAGGGGAGATCAGAGATGGACTTACCAAAGGGTCAGCAGGACTGGAACAGAAGACCCGGAGCAGGAGACCGGGAGCCCGGAGCAGGAGACTGGGAGCACGACGCTGGAGACCGGGAGCGCGGAGCAGGAGACCGGGAGCCCAGAGCAGGAGTCCGGTACTGGAGCTGGAGACCAGAAACGAGAGAATTAACAGGGACACTGAAGTGAGGGAGATTGAGGTGGGAAGGGGGGTAAAAAGATGGGGGAGTGGGGAGAGGGGGATTGGGGTGGATGAGGGGAGATCAGAGATGGACTTACCAAGGGGTCAACAGGATCAGCAGCAGGACCGGAACAGGAGACGGAGCCCGGAGCAGGAGACCGGTGCTGTTGACCGGGAGCCCGGAACGAGAGCCCGGCGCTGGGAGCGGAGCTGGAGACTCGGACCGGAGCTGGAGACCGCTGCAGGACGCAGAAAAATAAATGGTGGTAAGGGGGGGTAAAAAGAGGGGGGAGAGGGGATTGGGGTGGATGAGTGGAGAACAGACTTACCAAAGTCTTCTCTGCAGGATCAGCAGCAGGATCGGCAGCAGGCTCTGGAGCAGGATACCCAGGACGCTGGAGCAGAAGATCCAGGAGCAGCAGCAGCAGCGACTGAAACAGGTGAGAAGATGGTCTTGTGGTGTCACAGAATATTCTGTGGCACTACAAGGCTCAGCACACACACATCAGATGTGACCGCTTTGTAGAAATCCTCACCAAGTGTGAGGGTCTGCAGGGTGGTCACAGGGTGATGATGGGGTGGTGACAGGTGGATGTAGTCAGGTAATCTGATTGGAGCAATCAATGTCATCAATGATTGCTCCAATCAGAGTTCCTGAATACAGGTGACCGGGCGGTCACAGGGAGGTGTCACCTCTCTGTGACCCCCTGTGGTGCATGCTGTGCCCCAGCCATCTGATTGGTGACATTGATTGCACCAATCAGACATGGCTGTAGCAGAGAACGCACCACAGGGGGTCACAGAGAGGTGACACCTCCCTATGACAGCCTGTATTCAGGAGCTCTGATTGGAGCGATCGATGTCATCATCGATCGCTCCAATCACAGCAGTCTGGGGACTTTGATTACATTACAGGGGGTCATGGGGCAGTGACAGGCAGGTCACAAGCCGGTCACCGCCCCATGACCGCCCTGTTATCGCGCTGCGATCGATGTGATCGGCGATCGCACCGATCATAGCAGTCTGGGGCCAGGGCTGTGGTGTACTAGCAATAGCCTAGGATCGGTGCTCTTTGATCTGCAGCCTAGGATCGGTGCTCCTCTGTTTCCGGCAATCACATTGCCGGAAACAGTGAGAGATTCTGTAAAGGGGTGTAAAGGGGTTAACAGAGCATGGATCGGGGGTCGGCAATTAGTTTTCTCAAGGGCTCACATGAAATACTGTGACTGTAGTGCAGGGCTAAACCAACACACTGAAATTAAGAATATTAGTGGAAATATTAAGCAAAGTTATATTAATTTATACTGCTTAGTATTGATGAGAATTAAGTATGTTGATCCACAGCCACTATTAGGCAATGTGCCCACAATGCAGAAACGCTCCGGATTTTTCCTGAGCGTTTCTGCATCTCCTTGGCAGAAAAAGCTCATGCGGATTTTACATGCGTATTTTCAGCCCGGGACAAGCGTTTGTCACGCGTTTAGCACATGCGATTTCCCATGCGGGTTGTCAAGCGTTTTCTAAAAGATTTTGGCTTGGAAAAGTGCTTGACAACTTGGTCACACTATATAAATCCATGCAACCGTGTGACTAAGTTAGTTAAAAAAAAATAATAAAAATGGTAAAAACTATAAAAAAAAACATTATACTCACCTTCCGATGGCCCACGGTCTCCTTCTCCGGTCTCCCTGGTGGCCCGTGGTGGTGTAAAAGGACCTTCCATGATGTAATTTAGTCAGGTGACAGGTCACATGACCGCTGACGTTGACGAGCCACCGGGGAGCCAAGACACACCGGAGAGAAGACCGCAGGCCATCAGAAGGTGAGTATAATGTTTTTTTTAATTTTAATTTTTTTTTTACAGGTACTATGGTACCCGGGTCTGGATGAGAGTCTCCTCTTCTCCATCCGCACATTGAATTGCTTAATTTCCGCATGTGTACATGTAGTCATGCAGATATTATGCGAATCAATGCAAGTCAATGGCGGCAAAAACGCTGCGCTTACGCAAAATAGTTGGTAGTGCTGCGCTTTTTTCTGTAATAATAATCCGCAGCGGATATTTCCGCAGCATGTGCACAGCACATGTGGATTATCATTGGGGAACATTGCAGACCTCCTACCAAGCGTTTTTTAAGCGTAATTGCCGCTGCGGAAATGCTTAAAAAACGCATAGTGGGCACACAGCCCACTAGAGCTTATTTTATTGTGTTCTTACTAGGAGCAGCCAATCAAAACCATATGATTTATGAATTATTATAACGTCTCAAGCAGGGGCGGGCACTGAGACCAAAGGGTCCCTGTGCAAGAATTGTGTATGATCCCCCCTTCTTAAAGGGGACTTTCATTTTAATTATTTTTGTGCTCATCGGCTTGCGCTAGGGAAAAAAAATAATAAAATCAGAGTTACTCATTTTCACCTAGTCTAAAAATAATAAAATCAGAGTTACTCATTCTCACCTAGTCTAAAAATAATAAAATCAGAGTTACTCATTTTCACCTAGTCTAAAAATAATAAAATCAGAGTTACTCATTCTCACCTAGTCTAAAAATAATAAAATCAGAGTTACTCATTTTCACCTAGTCTAAAAATAATAAAATCAGAGTTACTCATTTTCACCTAGTCTAAAAATAATAAAATCAGAGTTACTCATTTTCACCTAGTCTAAAAATAATAAAATCAGAGTTACTCATTTTCACCTAGTCTAAAAATAATAAAATCAGAGTTACTCATTTTCACCTAGTCTAACAATAATAAAATCAGAGTTACTCATTTTCACCTAGTCTAAAAATAATAAAATCAGAGTTACTCATTTTCACCTAGTCTAAAAATAATAAAATCAGAGTTACTCATTTTCACCTAGTCTAAAAATAATAAAATCAGAGTTACTCATTTTCACCTAGTCTAAAAATAATAAAATCAGCGTTACTCATTTTCACCTAGTCTAAAAATAATAAAATCAGAGTTACTCATTTTCACCTAGTCTAAAAATAATAAAATCAGAGTTACTCATTTTCACCTGGTCTAAAAATAATAAAATCAGCGTTACTCATTTTCACCTAGTCTAAAAATAATAAAATCAGAGTTACTCATTTTCACCTAGTCTAAAAATAATAAAATCAGAGTTACTCATTTTCACCTAGTCTAAAAATAATAAAATCAGAGTTACTCATTTTCACCTAGTCTAAAAATAATAAAATAAGAGTTACTCATTTTCACCTAGTCTAAAAATAATAAAATCAGAGTTACTCATTTTCACCTAGTCTAAAAATAATAAAATCAGAGTTACTCATTTTCACCTAGTCTAAAAATAATAAAATCAGCGTTACTCATTTTCACCTAGTCTAAAAATAATAAAATCAGCGTTACTCATTTTCACCTAGTCTAAAAATAATAAAATCAGAGTTACTCATTTTCACCTAGTCTAAAAATAATAAAATCAGTTACTCATTTTCACCTGGTCTAAAAATAATAAAATCAGAGTTACTCATTTTCACCTAGTCTAAAATTAATAAAATCAGAGTTACTCATTTTCACCTAGTCTAAAAATAATAAAATCAGAGTTACTCATTCTCACCTAGTCTAAAAATAATAAAATCAGAGTTACTCATTTTCACCTAGTCTAAAAATAATAAAATCAGAGTTACTCATTTTCACCTAGTCTAAAAATAATAAAATCAGAGTTACTCATTTTCACCTAGTCTAAAAATAATAAAATCAGAGTTACTCATTCTCATCTAGTCTAAAAATAATAAAATCAGAGTTACTCATTTTCACCTGGTCTAAAAATAATAAAATCAGAGTTACTCATTTTCACCTAGTCTAAAAATAATAAAATCAGCGTTACTCATTTTCACCTAGTCTAAAAATAATAAAATCAGAGTTACTCATTTTCACCTGGTCTAAAAATAATAAAATCAGAGTTACTCATTTTCACCTAGTCTAAAAATAATAAAATCAGCGTTACTCATTTTCACCTAGTCTAAAAATAATAAAATCAGATTTACTCATTTTCACCTGGTCTAAAAATAATAAAATCAGAGTTACTCATTTTCACCTAGTCTATTGATGTCTTTATGCTCCTGGCCTGTCCGTGTTTACAGGCTGCAGTGGTAATATCTCATGTGACCACTGTAGCCAATGATAGGGTCAGCAGCTTGTTCCATCTACCTTGGCATTACTGCTGAGCTCAGTCATTAAAAGGGTTTTCCTACAAACAAAAGTTAATTTTATAAATTGGCTGTGTCTGACCGTGTGCGGAACATGGTCTGATCATACCACAGCTCCTGGGCAGGGAAGGCTGCAAAAGACAATGCAGACATTCCAGCACGGGATCTCATAGGATTGATTCATTTTGTGAGGTAAAATATTTCACTGCCTGTGTTTAAACAATATTTTACCTCTCAAAATGAATCCTTTGTGATCCCCTGATGTAATGTCTGTATTGTCTTTGGCTTCCTCCTCCGCTCAGGAGCTGTGGTATTTTCCATACACGGTCAGACACAGACCATTTTTAAAATGAACTTTTGTTTCTGGGATAACCCCTTTAAGCTCCAGCAGTCACGTGTTTTAGTCAGGACATCACGGCTGCAGCCTGAAAACAAAGACCAGGGCAGTAGCGGAAGAGGAATTGCTGACCCTGAGAGTATCCCTGATTTTATTGTTTTTCTCTAGGGCAAGCCTAAGGACAGTAAAAGAATTAAAACAGAAATTCACTTTAAGTAACATTATTTGATGCAATAAAAACATGTTAGGCACACATCAAAAAATCACTTGTCACACACCAGACAAATCGCACAAGCACAGCGCAGACTTGAGAGATGTCACACAAGCACAGCTCTGACTTGAGAGATGTCACACAAGCACAGCTCTGACTTGAGAGATGTCACACAAGCACATCTCTGACTTGAGAGATGTCACACAAGCACAGCGCAGACTTGAGAGATGTCACACAAGCACAGCGCAGACTTGAGAGATGTCACACAAGCACAGCGCAGACTTGAGAGATGTCACACAAGCACAGCGCAGACTTGAGAGATGTCACACAAGCACAGCGCAGACTTGAGTGATGTCATACAAGCACAGCACAGACTTGAGAGATGTCACACAAGCACAGCGCAGACTTGAGAGATGTCACACAAGCACAGCTTAGACTTGAGAGATGTCACACAAGCACAGCACAGACTTGAGAGATGTCACACAAGCACAGCGCAGACTTGAGAGATGTCACACAAGCACAGCGTAGACTTGAGAGATGTCACACAAGCACAGCTTAGACTTGAGAGATGTCACACAAGCACAGCACAGACTTGAGAGATATCACACAAGCACAGCATAGACTTGAGAGATGTCGCACAAGCACAGCTTAGACTTGAGAGATGTCACACAAGCACAGCACAGACTTAAGAGATGTCACACAAGCACAGCGCAGACTTGAGAGATGTCACACAAGCACAGCGTAGACTTGAGAGATGTCACACAAGCACAGTGCACAAATTACACAAGTAGATGTGCACATATCAGAAAGATCACAAGAATAAGCTGCACACATCTTACAAGTACTCCAACACGCATCACAGAAGTGCAGGACATACCGAGGAATTCTGAAGAGACAAGTTAGAAGGGCTCTACATTCAGGTTCTAAAATGGTCGTTCTGGAGGAATAGAAAGAGATAGATGTTACTTTATGTCACCAACTTATTCGTTCCATGTGTAGAAGACTTGGTGCTGTCCTTAACAATCATAGAGGTCATACAAAATACTAGATGTAGTAGTTTTGGTGTAGGGTGCATCACTGAATTTGGGTAAAACTGAAGATTTTGTAATGAAAGTTATGATATTAACATTACTTTCATGCTATGGGTGAAAAAAATGTTCTGTGAAACTCCGTCTTGTTAGTATTTTGGAAACTGTTCTTGTGTTCAGTGAGGTATTAACTAAAATCCTACTTCTTGTAGTCACTTTATGCTGGGCACTGAAAAAAAAATGATATTTATACATACCACACACCTACATGTTATATACATTGTTTTATCACCCTGACTAATCAGTATTTTCTTTTATTACTGGCATGATATGCCTGCACTTTTGAGCATAGGTATGTACTGCACATTACCATTTCATGTTTCTTAGCCCTGTCTCGTGGTAATCAGTATTAACCTTTCTGACAGCCCCATTTTTCATATCTGAAACGTCACTATATTTGGTAATAACTTTGAAATGCTTCTGCTAGTCATTCTGATATTCTGATCTTCTTTTTGGAACAAATTGTACCTGTTGCAGCTGGAAAATTTTAAATTAATACGTTTTGTTGTTATTCATGAAAATATCCCAGATTTTCTAAAAATTTAGAAAAATGTGAAATTTTAAACTTAAAGCGGTTGTGCCACCATAAAGAATACAATTGACCAACCAGAAAAGGTGGAAATAAATCGTTTTGTAATTTATAGTGATTCAAAATTATGCTTCATTCAAAAGATACCAAGCTTTTATTTTTCAAATGCTGTTCTCTGGCGCCCCCTTGCATTATTCCATTACGTCTGGTAGTGGGTGATCAGCTGGTCGAGTTTGCGCAGTTCCTGGCGTAAGAGCTCCCTACTCGCAGCATGCAAAATGTATTCTCTGTCACAACTCTCCCTGCTGTAAGCACAGCCTGTGTGTGATTCACCCCCTCCCCCTGTGCTCATAGCTCACAGCTGATCTCCGGGTGAGATACCCCCTCCCAATGCGCTCACAGCTCACCTCTGGGTCAGAAAACCCCCTCCTCCTCTGCTCATAGCTCTCAGTTGATCTCCGGGTGAGATACCCCCTCCCCCTGAGCTCATAGCTAATCTCCGGGTGAGATACCCCTTCCCAATGCGCTCACAGTTGATCTCAGGGTGAGACACCCCCTCCCAATGCGCTCACAGCTCATCTCCGGGTGAGTTACCCCCTCCCCCTGCCCTCTCAGCTCATCTCCAGGTGAGATACCCCCTCCCCTTGCCCTCTCAGCTCATCTCCAGGTGAGATACTCCCTCCTCCTGCACTCACAGCTGATCTCCGGGTGAGACACCCCCCCCCCCCCCTGTGCTAACAGCTCATATTCGGGTGAGATACCCCCTCCTCATGCACTCACAGCTGATCTCCAGGTGAGATACCCCCTCCCCCTGCCCTCTCAGCTCATCTCCAGGTGAGATACCCCCTCCCCCTGAGCTCACTGCTGATCTCCGGGTGAGACACAGCCTCCCTCTGCACTCACAGCTCATCTCCTAGTGAGATACCCCCTCCCCCTGCGCTCACTTCTGATCTCTAGGTGAGATACTCCCCTGCCCTCACAGCTCATCTCCGAGTGAGATACTCCCCTGTCCTCACAGCTCATCTCCGAGTGAGATACTCCCCTGCCCTCACAGCTCATCTCCGAGTGAGATATGCCCCTGCCCTCACAGCTCATCTCCGAGTGAGGTACTCCCCTGCCCTCACAGCTCATCTCCGAGTGAGATACTCCCCTGCCCTCACAGCTTATCTCCGAGTGAGATACTCCCCAGCCCTCACAGCTCATCTCCGAGATACTTCCCTGCCCTCACAGCTCATCTCCAAGTGAGATACTCCCCTGCCCTCACAGCTCATCTGCGAGTGAGATACTCCCCTGCCCTCACAGCTCATCTCCGAGTGAGATACTTCCCTGCCCTCACAGCTCTTCTCCGAGTGAGATACTCCCCTGCCCTCACAGCTCATCTCCTAGTGAGATACTCCCCTGCCCTCACAGCTCATCTTCGAGTGAGATACTTCCCTGCCCTCACAGCTCTTCTCCGAGTGAGATACTCCCCTGCCCTCACAGCTCATCTCCGAGTGAGATACTCCCCTGCCCTCACAGCTCATCTCCGAGTGAGATACTACCCTGCCCTCACAGTTCATCTCCGAGTGAGATACTCCCCTGCCCTCACAGCTCATCTCCAGGTGAGATACCCCCTCCCCCTGCCCTCTCAGCTCATCTCCAGGTGAGATACCCCCTCCTCCTGCACTCACAGCTGATCCCCGGGTGAGACACCTTCCCCCTGGGCTCACAGCTGATCTCCGTGTGAGACACCCCCTCCCCCTGTGCTAACAGCTCATATTCCGGTGAGATACCCTCTCCTCCTGCACTCACAGCTGATCTCCAGGTGAGATACCCCCTCCCCCTGCCCTCTCAGCTCATCTCCAGGTGAGATACCCCCTCCCCTGAGCTCACTGCTGATCTCCGGGTGAGACACAGCCTCCCTCTGCACTCACAGCTCATCTCCTAGTGAGATACCCCCTCCCCCTGCGCTCACTGCTGATCTCTAGGTGAGATACTCCCCTGCCCTCACAGCTCATCTCCGAGTGAGATACTCCCCTGCCCTCACAGCTCATCTCCGAGTGAGATACTCCCCTGCCCTCACAGTTCATCTCCGAGTGAGATATTTCCCTGCCCTCACAGCTCATCTCCGAGTGAGGTACTCCCCTGCCCTCACAGCTCATCTCCGAGTGAGATACTCCCCTGCCCTCACAGCTCACCTCCGAGTGAGATACTCCCCAGCCCTCACAGCTCATCTCCGAGATACTTCCCTGCCCTCACAGCTCATCTCCGAGTGAGATACTCCCCTGCCCTCACAGCTCATCTCCGAGTGAGATACTCCCCTGCCCTCACAGCTCATCTCCGAGTGAGATACTCCCCTGCCCTCACAGCTCATCTCCGAGATACTTCCCTGCCCTCACAGCTCATCTCCGAGCGAGATACTCCCCTGCCCTCACAGCTCATCTCCGAGTGAGATACTCCCCTGCCCTCACAGCTCATCTTCGAGTGAGATACTTCCCTGCCCTCACAGCTCTTCTCCGAGTGAGATACTCCCCTGCCCTCACAGCTCATCTCCGAGTGAGATACTCCCCTGCCCTCACAGCTCATCTCCGAGTGAGATACTCCCCTGCCCTCACAGCTCATCTCCGAGTGAGATACTCCCCTGCCCTCACAGCTCATCTCCAGGTGAGATACCCCCTCCCCCTGCCCTCTCAGCTCATCTCCAGGTGAGATACCCCCTCCTCCTGCACTCACAGCTGATCCCCGGGTGAGACACCTTCCCCCTGGGCTCACAGCTGATCTCCGTGTGAGACACCCCCTCCCCCTGTGCTAACAGCTCATATTCCGGTGAGATACCCTCTCCTCCTGCACTCACAGCTGATCTCCAGGTGAGATACCCCCTCCCCCTGCCCTCTCAGCTCATCTCCAGGTGAGATACCCCCTCCCCCTGAGCTCACTGCTGATCTCCGGGTGAGACACAGCCTCCCTCTGCACTCACAGCTCATCTCCTAGTGAGATACCCCCTCCCCCTGCGCTCACTGCTGATCTCTAGGTGAGATACTCCCCTGCCCTCACAGCTCATCTCCGAGTGAGATACTCCCCTGCCCTCACAGCTCATCTCCGAGTGAGATATTCCCCTGCCCTCACAGCTCATCTCCGAGTGAGGTACTCCCCTGCCCTCACAGCTCATCTCCGAGTGAGATACTCCCCTGCCCTCACAGCTCACCTCCGAGTGAGATACTCCCCAGCCCTCACAGCTCATCTCCGAGATACTTCCCTGCCCTCACAGCTCATCTCCGAGTGAGATACTCCCCTGCCCTCACAGCTCATCTCCGAGTGAGATACTCCCCTGCCCTCACAGCTCATCTCCGAGTGAGATACTTCCCTGCCCTCACAGCTCTTCTCCGAGTGAGATACTCCCCTGCCCTAACAGCTCATCTCCGAGTGAGATACTCCCCTGCCCTCACAGCTCATCTCCGAGATACTTCCCTGCCCTCACAGCTCATCTCCGAGTGAGATACTCCCCTGCCCTCACAGCTCATCTCCGAGTGAGATACTCCCCTGCCCTCACAGCTCATCTCCGAGTGAGATACTCCCCTGCCCTCACAGCTCTTCTCCGAGTGAGATACTCCCTAGCCCTCACAGCTCATCTCCCAGTGAGATACTCCCCTGCCCTCACAGCTCATCTCCGAGTGAGATACTCCCCTGCCCTCACAGCTCATCTCCGAGTGAGATAAACCCTTTCCCTGTGCTCACTGCTGATCTCCGGGTGAGATACCCCCTCCCCCTGCACTCACAGATCATCTCCGGGTGAGATACCCCTTCTCCCTGCACTCACAGCTCATCTCCGGGTGAGATACCCCCTCTCCCTGCGCTCACTGCTGATCTCCGGGTGAGATACCCCCTCCCCCTGCACTCACAGATCATCTCCGGGTGTGATACCCCCTCCCCCTGCGCTCACTGCTGATCTCCGGGTAAGAAACAGCCTCCCCCTGCACTCACAGCTCATCTCCGAGTGAGATACTTCCTCCCCCTGCGCTCACTGCTGATCTCCGGGTGAGATACTCCCCCTGCACTCACAGCTCATCTCCGAGTGAGATACCCCCTCCCCCTGCGCTCACTGCTGATCTCTGGGTGAGACACAGCCTCCCCCTGCACTCACAGATCATCTCCGAGTAAGATACCCCCTCCCCCTGCGCTCACAGCTGATCTCTGGGTGAGATACCCCCTCCCCCTGCGCTCACTGCTGATCTCTGGGTGAGATACCCCCTCTCCCTGCACTCACAGCTTATCTCCGAGTGAGATACCCCCCTCTCCCTGCGCTCACTGCTGATCTCCGGATGAGATACCCCCTCCCCTTGCACTCACAGCTCATCTCCGAGTGAGATACCCCCCTCTCCCTGCGCCCACTGCTGATCTCCGGGTGAGACACAGCCTCCCCCTGCACTCACAGCTCATCTCCGAGTGAGATACCCCCTCCCCCTGCGCTCACTGCTGATCTCCGGGTGAGATACTCCCCCTGCACTCACAGCTCATTTCCAAGCGAGATACCCCCTCCCCCTGCGCTCACTGCTTTTCTCCGAGTGAGATACCCCCTCCCCCTGCACTCACAGATCATCTCCGGGTGAGATACCCCCTCTCCCTGCGCTCACTGCTGATCTCCGGGTGACACACAGCCTCCCCCGGCACTCACAGCTCATCTCCGAGTGAGATACTCCCCTGCCCTCACAGCTCATCTCCGAGATACTTCCCTGCCCTCACAGCTCATCTCCGAGTGAGATACTCCCCTGCCCTCACAGCTCATCTCCGAGTGAGATATTTCCCTGCCCTCACAGCTCTTCGAGTGAGATACTCCCCTGCCCTCACAGCTCATCTCCGAGTGAGATACTCCCCTGCCCTCACAGCTCATCTTCGAGTGAGATACTTCCCTGCCCTCACAGCTCTTCTCCGAGTGAGATACTCCCCTGCCCTCACAGCTCATCTCCGAGTGAGATACTCCCCTGCCCTCACAGCTCATCTCCGAGATACTTCCCTGCCCTCACAGCTCATCTCCGAGTGAGATACTCCCCTGCCCTCACAGCTCATCTCCGAGTGAGATACTCCCCTGCCCTCACAGCTCATCTCCGAGTGAGATACTCCCCTGCCCTCACAGCTCTTCTCCGAGTGAGATACTCCCTAGCCTTCACAGCTCATCTCCCAGTGAGATACTCCCCTGCCCTCACAGCTCATCTCCGAGTGAGATACTCCCCTGCCCTCACAGCTCATCTCCGAGATACTTCCCTGCCCTCACAGCTCATCTCCGAGTGAGATACTCCCCTGCCCTCACAGCTCATCTCCAAGTGAGATACTCCCCTGCCCTCACAGCTCATCTCCGAGTGAGATACTCCCCTGCCCTCACAGCTCTTCTCGGAGTGAGATACTCCCTAGCCCTCACAGCTCATCTCCCAGTAAGATACTCCCCTGCCGTCACAGCTCATCTCCGAGTGAGATACTCCCCTGCCCTCACAGCTCATCTCCGAGTGAGATAAACCCTTTCCCTGTGCTCACTGCTGATCTCCGGGTGAGATACCCCCTCCCCCTGCACTCACAGATCATCTCCGGGTGAGATACCCCCTCCCCCTGCACTCACAGAGCATCTCGGGGTGTGATACCCCCTCCCCCTGCGCTCACTGCTGATCTCCGGGTAAGAAACAGCCTCCCCCTGCACTCACAGCTCATCTCCGAGTGAGATACCCCCTCCCCCTGCACTCACAGAGCATCTCGGGGTGTGATACCCCCTCCCCCTGCTCTCACTGCTGATCTCCGGGTAAGAAACAGCCTCCCCCTGCACTCACAGCTCATCTCCGAGTGAGATACCCCCTCCCCCTGCGCTCACTGCTGATCTCCGGGTGAGACACAGCCTCCCCCTGCACTCACAGCTCATCTCCGAGTAAGATACCCCCTCCCCCTGCGCTCACTGCTGATCTCCGGGTGAGATACCCCCTCCCCCTGCACTCACTGCTGATCTCTGGGTGAGATACCCCCTCTCCCTGCACTCACAGCTCATCTCCGAGTGAGATATCCCCCTCTCCCTGCGCTCACTGCTGATCTCCGGGTGAGATACCCCCTCCCCTTGCACTCACAGCTCATCTCCGAGTGAGATACCCCCCTCTCCCTGCGCTCACTGCTGATCTCCGGGTGAGACACAGCCTCCCCCTGCACTCACAGCTCATCTCCGAGTGAGATACCCCCTCCCCCTGCGCTCACTGCTGATCTCCGGGTGAGATACTCCCCCTGCACTCACAGCTCATCTCCAAGTGAGATACCCCCTCCCCCTGCGCTCACTGCTTTTCTCCGAGTGAGATACCCCCTCCCCCTGCACTCACAGATCATCTCCGGGTGAGATACCCCCTCTCCCTGCGCTCACTGCTGATCTCCAGGTGAGACACAGCCTCCCCCTGCATTCACAGATCATCTCCGGGTGAGATACCCCCTCTTCCTGCGCTCACTGCTGATCTCCGGGTGAGACACAGCCTCCCCCTGCACTCACAGCTCATCTCCGAGTGAGATACCCCCTCCCCCTGCGCTCACTGCTGATCTCCGGGTGAGACACAGCCTCCCCCTGCACTCACAGCTCATCTCCGAGTGAGATACCCCCTTCTCCCTGCGCTCACTGCTGATCTCCGGGTGAGACACAGCCTCCCCCTGCACTCACAGATCATCTCCGGGTGAGATACCCCCCTCTCCCTGCGCTCACTGCTGATCTCCGGGTGAGACACAGCCTCCCCCTGCACTCACAGATCATCTCCGGGTGAGATACCCCCCTCTCCCTGCGCTCACTGCTGATCTCCGGGTGAGACACAGCCTCCCCCTGCACTCACAGCTCATCTCCAAGTGAGATATCCCCCTCTCCCTGCTCTCAATGCTGATCTCCGTGTGAGACACAGCCTCCCCCTGCACTCACAGCTCATCTCCGAGTGAGATACCCCCTCCCCCTGCGCTCACTGCTGATCTCCAGGTGAGATACTCCCCCTGCACTCACAGCTCATCTCCGAGTGAGATACCCCCTCCCCCTGCGCTCACTGCTGATCTCCGGGTGAGATACTCCCCCTGCACTCACAGCTCATCTCCGAGTGAGATACCCCCTCCCCCTGCGCTCACTGCTCATCTCCGAGTGAGATACCCCCTCCCCCTGCACTCACAGATCATCTCCGGGTGAGAGACCCCCTCTCCCTGCGCTCACTGCTGATCTCCGGGTGAGACACAGCCTCCCCCTGCACTCACAGATCATCTCCGGGTGAGATACCCCCCTCTCCCTGCGCTCACTGCTGATCTCCGGGTGAGACACAGCCTCCCCCTGCACTCACAGATCATCTCCGGGTGAGATACCCCCTCTCCCTGCGCTCACTGCTGATCTCCGGGTGAGACACAGCCTCCCCCTGCACTCACAGCTCATCTCCGAGTGAGATATCCCCTCCCCCTGCGCTCACTGCTGATCTCCGGGTGAGACACAGCCTCCCCCTGCACTCACAGCTCATCTCCGAGTGAGATACCCCCTTCTCCCTGCGCTCAATGCTGATCTCCGGGTGAGACACAGCCTCCCCCTGCACTCACAGATCATCTCCGGGTGAGATACCCCCTCTCCCTGCGCTCACTGCTGATCTCCGGGTGAGACACAGCCTCCCCCTGCACTCACAGCTCATCTCCAAGTGAGATACCCCCTCCCCCTGCACTCACTGCTGATCTCTAGGTGAGATACTCCCTCTGCACTCACAGCTCATCTCCGAGTGAGATACCCCCTCCCCCTGTACTCACAGCTGATCTCTAGGTGAGATACTCCCCCTGCACTCACAGTTCATCTCCGAGTGAGATACCCCCTCCCCCTGCACTCACAGATCATCTCCGAGTGAGATATTGCCCTGCCCTCACAGCTCATCTCCGAGTGAGGTACTCCACTGCCCTCACAGCTCATCTCCGAGTGAGATACTCCCCTGCCCTCACAGCTCATCTCCGAGATACTTCCCTGCCCTCACAGCTCATCTCCGAGTGAGATACTACCCTGCCCTCACAGCTCATCTCCGAGTGAGATACTTCCCTGCCCTCACAGCTCTTCGAGTGAGATACTCCCCTGCCCTCACAGCTCATCTCCGAGTGAGATACTCCCCTGCCCTCACAGCTCATCTTCGAGTGAGATACTTCCCTGCCCTCACAGCTCTTCTCCGAGTGAGATACTCCCCTGCCCTCACAGCTCATCTCCGAGTGAGATACTCCCCTGCCCTCACAGCTCATCTCCGAGATACTTCCCTGCCCTCACAGCTCATCTCCGAGTGAGATACTCCCCTGCCCTCACAGCTCATCTCCGAGTGAGATACTCCCCTGCCCTCACAGCTCTTCTCCCAGTGAGATACTCCCTAGCCCTCACAGCTCATCTCCCAGTAAGATACTCCCCTGCCCTCACAGCTCATCTCCGAGTGAGATACTCCCCTGCCCTCACAGCTCATCTCCGAGTGAGATAAACCCTTTCCCTGTGCTCACTGCTGATCTCCGGGTGAGATACCCCCTCCCCCTGCACTCACAGATCATCTCCGGGTGAGATACCCCCTCCCCCTGCACTCACAGATCATCTCCGGGTGTGATACCCCCTCCCCCTGCGCTCACTGCTGATCTCCGGGTAAGAAACAGCCTCCCCCTGCACTCACAGCTCATCTCCGAGTGAGATACCCCCTCCCCCTGCGCTCACTGCTGATCTCCGGGTGAGACACAGCCTCCCCCTGCACTCACAGCTCATCTCCGAGTAAGATACCCCCTCCCCCTGCGCTCACTGCTGATCTCCGGGTGAGATACCCCCTCCCCCTGCACTCACTGCTGATCTCTGGGTGAGATACCCCCTCTCCCTGCACTCACAGCTCATCTCCGAGTGAGATATCCCCCTCTCCCTGCGCTCACTGCTGATCTCCGGGTGAGATACCCCCTCCCCTTGCACTCACAGCTCATCTCCGAGTGAGATACCCCCCTCTCCCTGCGCTCACTGCTGATCTCCGGGTGAGACACAGCCTCCCCCTGCACTCACAGCTCATCTCCGAGTGAGATACCCCCTCCCCCTGCGCTCACTGCTGATCTCCGGGTGAGATACTCCCCCTGCACTCACAGCTCATCTCCAAGTGAGATACCCCCTCCCCCTGCGCTCACTGCTTTTCTCCGAGTGAGATACCCCCTCCCCCTGCACTCACAGATCATCTCCGGGTGAGATACCCCCTCTCCCTGCGCTCACTGCTGATCTCCAGGTGAGACACAGCCTCCCCCTGCATTCACAGATCATCTCCGGGTGAGATACCCCCTCTTCCTGCGCTCACTGCTGATCTCCGGGTGAGACACAGCCTCCCCCTGCACTCACAGCTCATCTCCGAGTGAGATACCCCCTCCCCCTGCGCTCACTGCTGATCTCCGGGTGAGACACAGCCTCCCCCTGCACTCACAGCTCATCTCCGAGTGAGATACCCCCTTCTCCCTGCGCTCACTGCTGATCTCCGGGTGAGACACAGCCTCCCCCTGACTCACAGATCATCTCCGGGTGAGATACCCCCCTCTCCCTGCGCTCACTGCTGATCTCCGGGTGAGACACAGCCTCCCCCTGCACTCACAAATCATCTCCGGGTGAGATACCCCCCTCTCCCTGCGCTCACTGCTGATCTCCGGGTGAGACACAGCCTCCCCCTGCACTCACAGCTCATCTCCAAGTGAGATATCCCCCTCTCCCTGCTCTCACTGCTGATCTCCGGGTGAGACACAGCCTCCCCCTGCACTCACAGCTCATCTCCGAGTGAGATACCCCCACCCCCTGCACTCACAGCTGATCTCTAGGTGAGATTCTCCCCCTGCAATCACAGCTCAACTCCGGGTGAGATACTCCCTCCCCCTGCACTCACAGCTCATCTCCGAGTGAGATACCCATCTCTCCCTCCGCTCACTGCTGATCTCCGTGTGAGACACAGCCTCCCCCTGCACTCACAGCTCATCTCCGAGTGAGATACCCCCTCCCCCTGCGCTCACTGCTGATTTCCGGGTGAGATACTCCCCCTGCACTCACAGCTCATCTCCGAGTGAGATACCCCCTCTCCCTGCGCTCACTGCTGATCTCCGGGTGAGACACAGCCTCCCCCTGCACTCACAGCTCATCTCCGAGTGAGATACCCCCTCCCCCTGCGCTCACTGCTGATCTCCGGGTGAGACACAGCCTCCCCCTGCACTCACAGCTCATATCCGAGTGAGATACCCCCTTCTCCCTGCGCTCACTGCTGATCTCCGGGTGAGACACAGCCTCCCCCTGCACTCACAGATCATCTCCGGGTGAGATACCCCCCTCTCCCTGCGCTCACTGCTGATCTCCGGATGAGACACAGCCTCCCCCTGCACTCACAGCTCATCTCCAAGTGAGATACCCCCTCCCCCTGCACTCACTGCTGATCTCTAGGTGAGATACTCCCTCTGCACTCACAGCTCATCTCCGAGTGAGATACCCCCTCCCCCTGTACTCACAGCTGATCTCTAGGTGAGATACTCCCCCTGCACTCACAGTTCATCTCCGAGTGAGATACCCCCTCGCCCTGCACTCACAGATCATCTCCGAGTGAGATATTCCCCTGCCCTCACAGCTCATCTCCGAGTGAGGTACTCCCCTGCCCTCACAGCTCATCTCCGAGTGAGATACTCCCCTGCCCTCACAGCTCATCTCCGAGATACTTCCCTGCCCTCACAGCTCATCTCCGAGTGAGATACTCCCCTGCCCTCACAGCTCATCTCCGAGTGAGATATTTCCCTGCCCTCACAGCTCTTCGAGTGAGATACTCCCCTGCCCTCACAGCTCATCTCCGAGTGAGATACTCCCCTGCCCTCACAGCTCATCTTCGAGTGAGATACTTCCCTGCCCTCACAGCTCTTCTCCGAGTGAGATACTCCCCTGCCCTCACAGCTCATCTCCGAGTGAGATACTCCCCTGCCCTCACAGCTCATCTCCGAGATACTTCCCTGCCCTCACAGCTCATCTCCGAGTGAGATACTCCCCTGCCCTCACAGCTCATCTCCGAGTGAGATACTCCCCTGCCCTCACAGCTCATCTCCGAGTGAGATACTCCCCTGCCCTCACAGCTCTTCTCCGAGTGAGATACTCCCTAGCCTTCACAGCTCATCTCCCAGTGAGATACTCCCCTGCCCTCACAGCTCATCTCCGAGTGAGATACTCCCCTGCCCTCACAGCTCATCTCCGAGTGAGATAAACCCTTTCCCTGTGCTCACTGCTGATCTCCGGGTGAGATACCCCCTCCCCCTGCACTCACAGATCATCTCCGGGTGAGATACCCCCTCTCCCTGCGCTCACTGCTGATCTCCGGGTGAGATACCCCCTCCCCCTGCACTCACACATCATCTCCGGGTGTGATACCCCCTCCCCCTGCACTCACAGCTCATCTCTAAGTGAGATACTCCCCTGCCCTCACAGCTCATCTCCGAGATACTTCCCTGCCCTCACAGCTCATCTCCGAGTGAGATACTCCCCTGCCCTCACAGCTCATCTCCGAGTGTGATACTCCCCTGCCCTCACAGCTCATCTCCGAGATACTTCCCTGCCCTCACAGCTCATCTCCGAGTGAGATACTCCCCTGCCCTCACAGCTCATCTCCGAGTGAGATACTCCCCTGCCCTCACAGCTCATCTCCGAGTGAGATACTCCCCTGCCCTCACAGCTCTTCTCCGAGTGAGATACTCCCTAGCCCTCACAGCTCATCTCCCAGTGAGGTACTCCCCTGCCCTCACAGCTCATCTCCGAGTGAGATACTCCCCTGCCCTCACAGCTCATCTCCGAGTGAGATAAACCCTTTCCCTGTGCTCACTGCTGGTCTCCGGGTGAGATACCCCCTCTCCCTGCACTCACAGATCATCTCCGGGTGAGATACCCCCTCTCCCTGCGCTCACTGCTGATCTCCGGGTGAGATACCCCCTCCCCCTGCACTCACAGATCATCTCCGGGTGTGATACCCCCTCCCCCTGCGCTCACTGCTGATCTCCGGGTAAGAAACAGCCTCCCCCTCCACTCACAGCTCATCTCCGAGTGAGATACCCCCTCCCCCTGCGCTCACTGCTGATCTCCGGGTGAGACACAGCCTCCCCCTGCACTTACAGCTCATCTCCGAGTAAGATACCCCCTCCCCCTGCGCTCACTGCTGATCTCCGGGTGAGATACCCCCTCCCCCTGCGCTTACTGCTGATCTCTGGGTGAGATACCCCCTCTCCCTGCACTCACAGCTCATCTCCGAGTGAGATACCCCCCTCTCCCTGCGCTCACTGCTGATCTCCGGGTGAGATACCCCCTTCCCCTTGCACTCACAGCTCATCTCCGAGTGAGATATCCCCCTCTCCCTGCGCTCACTGCTGTTCTCCGGGTGAGACACAGCCTCCCCCTGCACTCACAGCTCATCTCCGAGTGAGATACCCCCTCCCCCTGCGCTCACTGCTGATCTCCGGGTGAGATACTCCCCCTGCACTCACAGCTCATCTCCAAGTGAGATACCCCCTCCCCCTGCGCTCACTGCTTTTCTCCGAGTGAGATACCCCCTCCCCCTGCACTCACAGATCATCTCCGAGTGAGATACCCCCTCTCCCTGCGCTCACTGCTGATCTCCGGGTGAGACACAGCCTCCCCCGGCACTCACAGATCATCTCCGAGTGAGATACCCCCCTCCCCCTGCGCTCACTGCTTTTCTCCGAGTGAGATACCCCCTCCCCCTGCACTCACAGATCATCTCCGGGTGAGATACCCCCTCTCCCTGCGCTCACTGCTGATCTCCGGGTGAGACACAGCGTCCCCCTGCATTCACAGATCATCTCCGGGTGAGATACCCCCTCGTCCTTCGCTCACTGCTGATCTCCGGGTGAGACACAGCCTCCCCCTGCACTCACAGCTCATCTCCGAGTGAGATACCCCCTCCCCCTGCGCTCATTGCTGATCTCCGGGTGAGACACAGCCTCCCCCTGCACTCACAGCTCATCTCCGAGTGAGATACCCCCTTCTCCCTGCGCTCACTGCTGATCTCCGGGTGAGACACAGCCTCCCCCTGCACTCACAGATCATCTCCGGGTGAGATACCCCCCTCTCCCTGCGCTCACTGCTGATCTCCGGGTGAGACACAGCCTCCCCCTGCACTCACAGATCATCTCCGGGTGAGATACCCCCCTCCCCCTGCGCTCACTGCTGATCTCCGGGTGAGATACTCCCCCTGCACTCACAGCTCATCTCCGAGTGAGATACCCCCTCCCCCTGCACTCACAGCTCATCTCCGAGTGAGATACCCCCTCCCCCTGCGCTCACTGCTGATCTCCGAGTGAGATACCCCCTCCCCCTGCACTCACAGATCATCTCCGGGTGAGAGACCCCCTCTCCCTGCGCTCACTGCTGATCTCCGGGTGAGACACAGCCTCCCCCTGCACTCACAGATCATCTCCGGGTGAGATACCCCCCTCTCCCTGCGCTCACTGCTGATCTCCGGGTGAGACACAGCCTCCCCCTGCACTCACAGATCATCTCCGGGTGAAATACCCCCTCTCCCTGCGCTCACTGCTGATCTCCGGGTGAGACACAGCCTCCCCCTGCACTCACAGCTCATCTCCGAGTGAGATACCCCCTCCCCCTGCGCTCACTGCTGATCTCCGGGTGAGACACAGCCTCCCCCTGCACTCACAGCTCATCTCCGAGTGAGATACCCCCTTCTCCCTGCGCTCACTGCTGATCTCCGGGTGATACACAGCCTCCCCCTGCCCTCACAGATCATCTCCGGTTGAGATACCCCCCTCTCCCTGCGCTCACTGCTGATCTCCGGGTGAGACACAGCCTCCCCCTGCACTCACAGCTCATCTCCAAGTGAGATACCCCCTCCCCCTGCACTCACTGCTGATCTCTAGGTGAGATACTCCCTCTGCACTCACAGCTCATCTCCGAGTGAGATACCCCCTCCCCCTGTACTCACAGCTGATCTCTAGGTGAGATACTCCCCCTGCACTCACAGTTCATCTCCGAGTGAAATACCCCCTCCCCCTGCACTCATAGATCATCTCCGAGTGAGATATTCCCCTGCCCTCACAGCTCATCTCCGAGTGAGGTACTCCCCTGCCCTCACAGCTCATCTCCGAGTGAGATACTCCCCTGCCCTCACAGCTCATCTCCGAGATACTTCCCTGCCCTCACAGCTCATCTCCGAGTGAGATACTCCCCTGCCCTCACAGCTCATCTCCGAGTGAGATACTTCCCTGCCCTCACAGCTCTTCGAGTGAGATACTCCCCTGCCCTCACAGCTCATCTCCGAGTTAGATACCCCCTGCCCTCACAGCTCATCTTCGAGTGAGATACTTCCCTGCCCTCACAGCTCTTCTCCGAGTGAGATACTCCCCTGCCCTCACAGCTCATCTCCGAGTGAGATACTCCCCTGCCCTCACAGCTCATCTCCGAGATACTTCCCTGCCCTCACAGCTCATCTCCGAGTGAGATACTCCCCTGCCCTCACAGCTCATCTCCGAGTGAGATACTCCCCTGCCCTCACAGCTCATCTCCGAGTGAGATACTCCCCTGCCCTCACAGCTCTTCTCCGAGTGAGATACTCCCTAGCCCTCACAGCTCATCTCCCAGTGAGATACTCCCCTGCCCTCACAGCTCATCTCCGAGTGAGATACTCCCCTGCCCTCACAGCTCATCTCCGAGTGAGATAAACCCTTTCCCTGTGCTCACTGCTGATCTCCGGGTGAGATACCCCCTCCCCCTGCACTCACAGATAATCTCCGGGTGAGATACCCCCTCTCCCTGCGCTCACTGCTGATCTCCGGGTGAGATACCCCCTCCCCCTGCACTCACACATCATCTCCGGGTGTGATACCCCCTCCCCCTGCGCTCACTGCTGATCTCCGGGTGAGATACCCCCTCCCCCTGCACTCACAGCTCATCTCCAAGTGAGATACTCCCCTGCCCTCACAGCTCATCTCCGAGATACTTCCCTGCCCTCACAGCTCATCTCCGAGTGAGATACTCCCCTGCCCTCACAGCTCATCTCCGAGTGAGATACTCCCCTGCCCTCACAGCTCATCTCCGAGATACTTCCCTGCCCTCACAGCTCATCTCCGAGATACTTCCCTGCCCTCACAGCTCATCTCCGAGTGAGATACTCCCCTGCCCTCACAGCTCATCTCCGAGTGAGATACTCCCCTGCCCTCACAGCTCATCTCCGAGTGAGATACTCCCCTGCCCTCACAGCTCTTCTCCGAGTGAGATACTCCCTAGCCCTCACAGCTCATCTCCCAGTGAGATACTCCCCTGCCCTCACAGCTCATCTCCGAGTGAGATACTCCCCTGCCCTCACAGCTCATCTCCGAGTGAGATAAACCCTTTCCCTGTGCTCACTGCTGATCTCCGGGTGAGATACCCCTCCCCCTGCACTCACAGATCATCTCCGGGTGAGATACCCCCTCTCCCTGCGCTCACTGCTGATCTCCGGGTGAGATACCCCCTCCCCCTGCACTCACAGATCATCTCCGGGTGTGATACCCCCTCCCCCTGCGCTCACTGCTGATCTCCGGGTAAGAAACAGCCTCCCCCTGCACTCACAGCTCATCTCCGAGTGAGATACCCCCTCCCCCTGCGCTCACTGCTGATCTCCGGGTGAGACACAGCCTCCCCCTGCACTCACAGCTCATCTCCGAGTAAGATACCCCCTCCCCCTGCGCTCACTGCTGATCTCCGGGTGAGATACCCCCTCCCCCTGCGCTCACTGGTGATCTCTGGGTGAGATACCCCCTCTCCCTGCACTCACAGCTCATCTCCGAGTGAGATACCCCCCTCTCCCTGCGCTCACTGCTGATCTCCGGGTGAGATACCCCCTCCCCTTGCACTCACAGCTCATCTCCGAGTGAGATACCCCCCTCTCCCTGCGCTCACTGCTGATCTCCGGGTGAGACACAGCCTCCCCCTGCACTCACAGCTCATCTCCGAGTGAGATTCTCCCTCCCCCTGCGCTCACTGCTGATCTCCGGGTGAGATACTCCCCCTGCACTCACAGCTCATCTCCAAGTGAGATACCCCCTCCCCCTGCGCTCACTGCTTTTCTCCGAGTGAGATACCCCCTCCCCCTGCACTCACAGATCATCTCCGGGTGAGATACCCCCTCTCCCTGCGCTCACTGCTGATCTCCGGGTGAGACACAGCCTCCCCCGGCACTCACAGATCATCTCCGAGTGAGATACCCCCCTCCCCCTGCGCTCACTGCTTTTCTCCGAGTGAGATACCCCCTCCCCCTGCACTCACAGATCATCTCCGGGTGAGATACCCCCTCTCCCTGCGCTCACTGCTGATCTCCGGGTGAGACACAGCCTCCCTCTGCATTCACAGATCATCTCCGGGTGAGATACCCCCTCTTCCTGCGCTCACTGCTGATCTCCGGGTGAGACACAGCATCCCCCTGCACTCACAGCTCATCTCCGAGTGAGATACCCCCTCCCCCTGCGCTCACTGCTGATCTCCGGGTGAGACACAGCCTCCCCCTGCACTCACAGCTCATCTCCGAGTGAGATACCCCCTTCTCCCTGCGCTCACTGCTGATCTCCGGGTGAGACACAGCCTCCCTCTGCACTCACAGATCATCTCCGGGTGAGATACCCCCCTCTCCCTGCGCTCACTGCTGAACTCCGGGTGAGACACAGCCTCCCCCTGCACTCACAGATCATCTCCAAGTGAGATATCCCCCTCTCCCTGCTCTCACTGCTGATCTCCGGGTGAGACACAGCCTCCCCCTGCACTCACAGCTCATCTCCGAGTGAGATACCCCCTCCCCCTGCACTCACTGCTGATCTCTAGGTGAGATACTCCCCCTGCACTCCCAGCTCATCTCCGAGTGAGATACCCCCACCCCCTGCACTCACAGCTGATCTCTAGGTGAGATTCTCCCCCTGCACTCACAGCTCATCTCCGGGTGAGATACCCCCTCCCCTTGCACTCACAGCTCATCTCCGAGTGAGATACCCCCTCCCCCTGCGCTCACTGCTGATCTCCGGGTGAGATACTCCCCCTGCGCTCACAGCTCATCTCCAAGTGAGATACCCCCTCCCCCTGCGCTCACTGCTTTTATCCGAGTGAGATACCCCCTCCCCCTGCACTCACAGATCATCTCCGGGTGAGATACCCTCTCTCCCTGCGCTCACTGCTGATCTCCGGGTGAGACACAGCCTCCCCCTGCATTCACAGATCATCTCCGCGTGAGATACCCCCTCTTCCTGCGCTCACTGCTGATCTCCGGGTGAGACACAGCCTCCCCCTGCACTCACAGCTCATCTCCGAGTGAGATACCCATCTCTCCCTGCGCTCACTGCTGATCTCCGTGTGAGACACAGCCTCCCCCTGCACTCACAGCTCATCTCCGAGTGAGATACCCCCTCCCCCTGCGCTCACTGCTGATCTCCGGGTGAGATACTCCCCCTCCACTCACAGCTCATCTCCGAGTGAGATACCCCCTCCCCCTGCGCTTACTGCTGATCTCTGGGTGAGATACTCCCCCTGCACTCACAGCTCATCTCCGAGTGAGATACCCCATCCCCCTGCGCTCACTGCTGATCTCTGAGTGAGATACCCCCTCCCCCTGCACTCACAGATCATCTCCGGGTGAGATACCCCCTCTCCCTGCACTCACTGCTGATCTCCGGGTGAGACACAGCCTCCCCCTGCACTCACAGATCATCTCCGGGTGAGATACCCCCCTCTCCCTGCGCTCACTGCTGATCTCCGGGTGAGACACAGCCTCCCCCTGCACTCACAGCTCATCTCCGAGTAAGATACCCCCTCCCCCTGCGCTCACTGCTGATCTCCGGGTGAGATACCCCCTCCCCCTGCGCTCACTGGTGATCTCTGGGTGAGATACCCCCTCTCCCTGCACTCACAGCTCATCTCCGAGTGAGATACCCCCCTCTCCCTGCGCTCACTGCTGATCTCCGGGTGAGATACCCCCTCCCCTTGCACTCACAGCTCATCTCCGAGTGAGATACCCCCCTCTCCCTGCGCTCACTGCTGATCTCCGGGTGAGACACAGCCTCCCCCTGCACTCACAGCTCATCTCCGAGTGAGATTCCCCCTCCCCCTGCGCTCACTGCTGATCTCCGGGTGAGATACCCCCCCTGCACTCACAGCTCATCTCCAAGTGAGATACCCCCTCCCCCTGCGCTCACTGCTTTTCTCCGAGTGAGATACCCCCTCCCCCTGCACTCACAGATCATCTCCGGGTGAGATACCCCCTCTCCCTGCGCTCACTGCTGATCTCCGGGTGAGACACAGCCTCCCCCGGCACTCACAGATCATCTCCGAGTGAGATACCCCCCTCCCCCTGCGCTCACTGCTTTTCTCCGAGTGAGATACCCCCTCCCCCTGCACTCACAGATCATCTCCGGGTGAGATACCCCCTCTCCCTGCGCTCACTGCTGATCTCCGGGTGAGACACAGCCTCCCCCTGCACTCACAGCTCATCTCCGAGTGAGATACCCCCTCCCCCTGCGCTCACTGCTGATCTCCGGGTGAGACACAGCCTCCCCCTGCACTCACAGCTCATCTCCGAGTGAGATACCCCCTTCTCCCTGCGCTCACTGCTGATCTCCGGGTGAGACACAGCCTCCCTCTGCACTCACAGATCATCTCCGGGTGAGATACCCCCCTCTCCCTGCGCTCACTGCTGATCTCCGGGTGAGACACAGCCTCCCCCTGCACTCACAGATCATCTCCAAGTGAGATATCCCCCTCTCCCTGCTCTCACTGCTGATCTCCGGGTGAGACACAGCCTCCCCCTGCACTCACAGCTCATCTCCGAGTGAGATACCCCCTCCCCCTGCACTCACTGCTGATCTCTAGGTGAGATACTCCCCCTGCACTCCCAGCTCATCTCCGAGTGAGATACCCCCACCCCCTGCACTCACAGCTGATCTCTAGGTGAGATTCTCCCCCTGCACTCACAGCTCATCTCCGGGTGAGATACCCCCTCCCCTTGCACTCACAGCTCATCTCCGAGTGAGATACCCCCTCCCCCTGCGCTCACTGCTGATCTCCGGGTGAGATACTCCCCCTGCGCTCACAGCTCATCTCCAAGTGAGATACCCCCCTCTCCCTGCGCTCACTGCTGATCTCCGGGTGAGACACAGCCTCCCCCTGCACTCACAGCTCATCTCCGAGTGAGATTCCCCCTCCCCCTGCGCTCACTGCTGATCTCCGGGTGAGATACTCCCCCTGCACTCACAGCTCATCTCCAAGTGAGATACCCCCTCCCCCTGCGCTCACTGCTTTTCTCCGAGTGAGATACCCCCCTCTCCCTGCGCTCACTGCTGATCTCCGGGTGAGACACAGCCTCCCCCTGCACTCACAGCTCATCTCCGAGTGAGATTCCCCCTCCCCCTGCGCTCACTGCTGATCTCCGGGTGAGATACTCCCCCTGCACTCACAGCTCATCTCCAAGTGAGATACCCCCTCCCCCTGCGCTCACTGCTTTTCTCCGAGTGAGATACCCCCCTCTCCCTGCGCTCACTGCTGATCTCCGGGTGAGACACAGCCTCCCCCTGCACTCACAGCTCATCTCCGAGTGAGATTCCCCCTCCCCCTGCGCTCACTGCTGATCTCCGGGTGAGATACTCCCCCTGCACTCACAGCTCATCTCCAAGTGAGATACCCCCTCCCCCTGCACTCACAGATCATCTCCGGGTGAGATACCCCCTCTCCCTGCGCTCACTGCTGATCTCCGGGTGAGACACAGCCTCCCCCGGCACTCACAGATCATCTCCGAGTGAGATACCCCCCTCCCCCTGCGCTCACTGCTTTTCTCCGAGTGAGATACCCCCTCCCCCTGCACTCACAGATCATCTCCGGGTGAGATACCCCCTCTCCCTGCGCTCACTGCTGATCTCCGGGTGAGACACAGCCTCCCCCTGCATTCACAGATCATCTCCGGGTGAGATACCCCCTCTTCCTGCGCTCACTGCTGATCTCCGGGTGAGACACAGCCTCCCCCTGCACTCACAGCTCATCTCCGAGTGAGATACCCCCTCCCCCTGCGCTCACTGCTGATCTCCGGGTGAGACACAGCCTCCCCCTGCACTCACAGCTCATCTCCGAGTGAGATACCCCCTTCTCCCTGCGCTCACTGCTGATCTCCGGGTGAGACACAGCCTCCCTCTGCACTCACAGATCATCTCCGGGTGAGATACCCCCCTCTCCCTGCGCTCACTGCTGATCTCCGGGTGAGACACAGCCTCCCCCTGCACTCACAGATCATCTCCGGGTGAGATACCCCCCTCTCCCTGCGCTCACTGCTGATCTCCGGGTGAGAAACAGCCTCCCCCTGCACTCACAGCTCATCTCCAAGTGAGATATCCCCCTCTCCCTGCTCTCACTGCTGATCTCCGGGTGAGACACAGCCTCCCCCTGCACTCACAGCTCATCTCCGAGTGAGATACCCCCTCCCCCTGCACTCACTGCTGATCTCTAGGTGAGATACTCCCCCTGCACTCCCAGCTCATCTCCGAGTGAGATACCCCCACCCCCTGCACTCACAGCTGATCTCTAGGTGAGATTCTCCCCCTGCACTCACAGCTCATCTCCGGGTGAGATACCCCCTCCCCTTGCACTCACAGCTCATCTCCGAGTGAGATACCCCCTCCCCCTGCGCTCACTGCTGATCTCCGGGTGAGATACTCCCCCTGCGCTCACAGCTCATCTCCAAGTGAGATACCCCCTCCCCCTGCGCTCACTGCTTTTATCCGAGTGAGATACCCCCTCCCCCTGCACTCACAGATCATCTCCGGGTGAGATACCCTCTCTCCCTGCGCTCACTGCTGATCTCCGGGTGAGACACAGCCTCCCCCTGCATTCACAGATCATCTCCGCGTGAGATACCCCCTCTTCCTGCGCTCACTGCTGATCTCCGGGTGAGACACAGCCTCCCCCTGCACTCACAGCTCATCTCCGAGTGAGATACCCATCTCTCCCTGCGCTCACTGCTGATCTCCGTGTGAGACACAGCCTCCCCCTGCACTCACAGCTCATCTCCGAGTGAGATACCCCCTCCCCCTGCGCTCACTGCTGATCTCCGGGTGAGATACTCCCCCTGCACTCACAGCTCATCTCCGAGTGAGATACCCCCTCCCCCTGCGCTTACTGCTGATCTCTGGGTGAGATACTCCCCCTGCACTCACAGCTCATCTCCGAGTGAGATACCCCCTCCCCCTGCGCTCACTGCTGATCTCTGAGTGAGATACCCCCTCCCCCTGCACTCACAGATCATCTCCGGGTGAGATACCCCCTCTCCCTGCACTCACTGCTGATCTCCGGGTGAGACACAGCCTCCCCCTGCACTCACAGATCATCTCCGGGTGAGATACCCCCCTCTCCCTGCGCTCACTGCTGATCTCCGGGTGAGACACAGCCTCCCCCTGCACTCACAGATCATCTCCGGGTGAGATACCCCCTCTCCCTGCGCTCACTGCTGATCTCCGGGTGAGACACAGCCTCCCCCTGCACTCACAGCTCATCTCCGAGTGAGATACCCCCTCCCCCTGCGCTCACTGCTGATCTCCGGGTGAGACACAGCCTCCCCCTGCACTCACAGCTCATCTCCAAGTGAGATACCCCCTCCCCCTGCACTCACTGCTGATCTCTAGGTGAGATACTCCCTCTGCACTCACAGCTCATCTCCGAGTGAGATACCCCCTCCCCCTGTACTCACAGCTGATCTCTAGGTGAGATACTCCCCCTGCACTCACAGTTCATCTCCGAGTGAGATACCCCCTCCCCCTGCACTCACAGATCATCTCCGGGTGAGACACCCCCATCTCCCTGCACTCACAGCTCACCTCCGTGTGAGATACTCCCCTGCCCTCACAGCTCTTCTCCGAGTGAGATACTCCCTAGCCCTCACAGCTCATCTCCCAGTGAGATACTCCCCTGCCCTCACAGCTCATCTCCGAGTGAGAAACTCCCCTGCCCTCACAGCTCATCTCTGAGTGAGATAAACCCTTTCCCTGTGCTCACTGCTGATCTCCGGGTGAGATACCCCCTCCCCCTGCACTCACAGATCATCTCCGGGTGAGATACCCCCTCTCCCTGCGCTCACTGCTGATCTCCGGGTGAGATACCCCCTCCCCCTGCACTCACAGATCATCTCCGGGTGTGATACCCCCTCCCCATGCGCTCACTGCTGATCTCCGGGTAAGAAACAGCCTCCTCCTGCACTCACAGCTCATCTCCGAGTGAGATACCCCCTCCTCCTGCGCTCACTGCTGATCTCCGGGTGAGACACAGCCTCCCCCTGCACTCACAGCTCATCTCCGAGTAAGATACCCCCTCCCCCTGCGCTCACTGCTGATCTCCGGGTGAGATACCCCCTCCCCCTGCGCTCACTGCTGATCTCTGGGTGAGATACCCCCTCTCCCTGCACTCACAGCTCATCTCCGAGTGAGATACCCCCCTCTCCCTGCGCTCACTGCTGATCTCCGGGTGAGATACCCCCTCCTCTTGCACTCACAGCTCATCTCCGAGTGAGATACCCCCCTCTCCCTGCGCTCACTGCTGATCTCCGGGTGAGACACAGCCTCCCCCTGCACTCACAGCTCATCTCCGAGTGAGATACCCCCTCCCCCTGCGCTCACTGCTGATCTCCGGGTGAGATACTCCCCCTGCACTCACAGCTCATCTCCAAGTGAGATACCCCCTCCCCCTGCGCTCACTGCTTTTCTCCGAGTGAGATACCCCCTCCCCCTGCACTCACAGATCATCTCCGGGTGAGATACCCCCTCTCCCTGCGCTCACTGCTGATCTCCGGGTGAGACACAGCCTCCCCCGGCACTCACAGATCATCTCCGAATGAGATACCCCCCTCCCCCTGCGCTCACTGCTTTTCTCCGAGTAAGATACCCCCTCACCCTGCACTCACAGATCATCTCCGGGTGAGATACCCCCTCTCCCTGCGCTCACTGCTGATCTCCGGGTGAGACACAGCCTCCCCCTGCATTCACAGATCATCTCCGGGTGAGATACCCCCTCTTCCTGCGCTCACTGCTGATCTCCGGGTGAGACACAGCCTCCCCCTGCACTCACAGCTCATCTCCGAGTGAGATACCCCCTCCCCCTGCGCTCAATGCTGATCTCCGGGTGAGACACAGCCTCCCCCTGCACTCACAGCTCATCTCCGAGTAAGATACCCCCTCCCCCTGCGCTCACTGCTGATCTCCGGGTGAGATACCCCCTCCCCCTGCGCTGACTGCTGATCTCTGGGTGAGATACCCCCTCTCCCTGCACTCACAGCTCATCTCCGAGTGAGATACCCCCCTCTCCCTGCGCTCACTGCTGATCTCCGGGTGAGATACCCCCTCCCCTTGCACTCACAGCTCATCTCCGAGTGAGATACCCCCCTTTCCCTGCGCTCACTGCTGATCTCCGGGTGAGACACAGCTTCCCCCTGCACTCACAGCTCATCTCCGAGTGAGATACCCCCTCCCCCTGCGCTCACTGCTGATCTTCGGGTGAGATACTCCCCCTGCACTCACAGCTCATCTCCAAGTGAGATACCCCCTCCCCCTGCGCTCACTGCTTTTCTCCGAGTGAGATACCCCCTTCCCCTGCACTCACAGATCATCTCCGGGTGAGATACCCCCTCTCCCTGCGCTCACTGCTGATCTCCGGGTGAGACACAGCCTCCCCCGGCACTCACAGATCATCTCCGAGTGAGATACCCCCCTCCCCCTGCGCTCACTGCTTTTCTCCGAGTGAGATACCCCCTCCCCCTGCACTCACAGATCATCTCCGGGTGAGATACCCCCTCTCCCTGCGCTCACTGCTGATCTCCGGGTGAGACACAGCCTCCCCCTGCATTCACAGATCATCTCCGGGTGAGATACCCCCTCTTCCTGCGCTCACTGCTGATCTCCGGGTGAGACACAGCCTCCCCCTGCACTCACAGCTCATCTCCGAGTGAGATACCCCCTCCCCCTGCGCTCACTGCTGATCTCCGGGTGAGACACAGCCTCCCCCTGCACTCACAGCTCATCTCCAAGTGAGATATCCCCCTCTCCCTGCTCTCACTGCTGATCTCCGGGTGAGACACAGCCTCGCCTCCCCCTGCACTCACAGCTCATCTCCGAGTGAGATACCCCCTCCCCCTGCACTCACTGCTGATCTCTAGGTGAGATACTCCCCCTGCACTCACAGCTCATCTCCGAGTGAGGTACCCCCACCCCCTGCACTCACAGCTGATCTCCGGGTGAGATACTCCCCCTGCACTCACAGCTCATCTCCGGGTGAGATACCCCCTCCCCTTGCACTCACAGCTCATCTCCGAGTGAGATACCCCCTCCCCCTGCGCTCACTGCTGATCTCCGGGTGAGATACTCCCCCTGCACTCACAGCTCATCTCCAAGTGAGATACCCCCTCCCCCTGCGCTCACTGCTTTTCTCCGAGTGAGATACCCCCTCCCCCTGCACTCACAGATCATCTCCGGGTGAGATACCCCCTCTCCCTGCGCTCACTGCTGATCTCCGGGTGAGACACAGCCTCCCCCTGCATTCACAGATCATCTCCGGGTGAGATACCCCCTCTTCCTGCGCTCACTGCTGATCTCCGGGTGAGACACAGCCTCCCCCTGCACTCACAGCTCATCTCCGAGTGAGATACCCCCCTCTCCCTGCGCTCACTGCTGATCTCCGGGTGAGACACAGCCTCCCCCTGCACTCACAGATCATCTCCGGGTGAGATACCCCCCTCTCCCTGCGCTCACTGCTGATCTCCGGGTGAGACACAGCCTCCCACTGCACTCACAGATCATCTCCGGGTGAGATACCCCCCTCTCCCTGCGCTCACTGCTGATCTCCGGGTGAGACACAGCCTCCCCCTGCACTCACAGCTCATCTCCAAGTGAGATATCCCCCTCTCACTGCTGATCTCCGGGTGAGACACAGCCTCCCCCTGCACTCACAGCTCATCTCCAAGTGAGATACCCCCACCCCCTGCACTCACAGCTGATCTCTAGGTGAGATTCTCCCCCTGCACTCACAGCTCATCTCCGGGTGAGATACCCCCTCCCCTTGCACTCACAGCTCATCTCCGAGTGAGATACCCATCTCTCCCTGCGCTCACTGCTGATCTCCGTGTGAGACACAGCCTCCCCCTGCACTCACAGCTCATCTCCGAGTGAGATACCCCCTCCCCCTGCGCTCACTGCTGATCTCCGGGTGAGATACTCCCCCTGCACTCACAGCTCATCTCCGAGTGAGATACCCCCCCCCTGCGCTCACTGCTGATCTCCGAGTGAGACACAGCCTCCCCCTGCACTCACAGATCATCTCCGGGTGAGATACCCCCCTCTCCCTGCGCTCACTGCTGATCTTTGGGTGAGACACAGCCTCCCCCTGCACTCACAGCTCATCTCCGAGTGAGATACCCCCTCCCCCTGCGCTCAATGCTGATCTCTAGGTGAGATACTCCCCCTGCACTCACAGCTCATCTCCGGGTGAGATACTCCCCTGCCCTCACAGCTCATCTCCGAGTGAGATACTCCCCTGCCCTCACAGCTCATCTCCGAGTGAGATACCCCCACCCCCTGCACTCACAGCTGATCTCTAGGTGAGATTCTCCCCCTGCACTCACAGCTCAACTCCGGGTGAGATACCCCCTCCCCCTGCGCTCACTGCTGATCTCTAGGTGAGACACAGCTTCCCCCTGCACTCACTGCTCATCTCCGAGTGAGATACCCCCACCCCCTGCACTCACAGCTGATCTCTAGGTGAGATTCTCCCCCTGCACTCACAGCTCAACTCCGGGTGAGATACCCCCTCCCCCTGCGCTCACTGCTGATCTCTAGGTGAGACACCCCCTCCCCCTGCACTCACAGCTCATCTCCGAGTGAGATACCCCCTCCCCCTGCGCTCACTGCTGATCTCTAGGTGAGATACTCCCCCTGCACTCACAGCTCATCTCCGAGTGAGATACCCTCTCCCCCTGCACTCACAGCTGATCTCTGGGTGAGATACCCCCTCCCCCTGCACTCACAGATCATCTCTGAGTGAGATACCCCCTCCCCCTGCGCTCACTGCTGATCTCTAGGTGAGATACTCCCCCTGCACTCACTGCTGATCTCTAGGTGAGATACCCCCTCCCCCTGCGCTCACTGCTGATCTCTAGGTGAGATACTCCCCCTGCACTCACTGCTGATCTCTAGGTGAGATACCCCCTCCCCCTGCGCTCACTGCTGATCTCTAGGTGAGATACTCCCCCTGCGCTCACTGCTGATCTCCGAGTGAGATACCCCCTCCCCCTGTGCTCACAGCTCAGCTCTGGGTGAGATCATCTGCTTCGCAGACTAAGTATGGGAAGTGTTTCCCTGCTATCGGGCTCTCAAGTCTGTGAAGCAGATGATCTCACCCGGAGATGAGCTGTGAGCGCAGGGGGAGAGGGTGTCTAACCTGGAGATGAGCTATGAGCTGTGAGCACAATGGGAGGGAGTATCTCACCTGGAGATCATCTGTGAACACAGGGGGGAGGTATCTCACCCGGAGATCAGCTATGAGCACAGGGGGAGAGGGTGTCTAACCTGGAGATGAGCTATGAGCTGTGAGCACAATGGGAGGGAGTATCTCACCTGGAGATCATCTGTGAACACAGGGGGGAGGTATCTCACCTGTTGATCAGCTGTGAGTGCAGGGGGAGGGAGTGTCTCACCCCGAGATCAGCTATGAAGCAGGGGGAGGAGGTGTCCCACCTGGAGATCAGCTATGAGCACAGGGGGAGGGGGTGAATGACAGACACTCTGTGTTTACAGCAGGGAGCCTTGTGACAAAGAATACATTGTGCATAACAATAGAGAACAAATGGAAGTCAGCTCACCCTCCAGGATTTCAGTGTGTTGAAGCCAGGAACAACGTGTGGTCACACTTGGAATCAATGCAAAAAAGAAGTGAAAAATTCCATTAAGTCAAATTCCATTCAGCTAATATGTTACTTTAGACCCAAATTTTAGCCTGCACAATTTATTATGTAATTTCTCCTAAACGCAGCATTGCCCCATACATAGCAGACACTAATATTTTCTAGCTATATACAGTACATGGCATTAAGGGTAAACAAAGCGGTTGTGCCACCATAAAGAATACAGTTAACCAACCAGAAAAGGTGGAAATAAATAGTTTTGTAATTTACAGTGATTCAAAATTATGCTTCATTCAAAAGTTACCAAGCTTTTACTTTTATGAATGCTGCTCTCTGGCGCCACCTGGTGTTATTCCCCTACATCCTGGTAGTGGGTGATCAGCTGGTCGGGTTTGGGCAGTTCCTGTCATAACAGCTTCCAACCGGCAGTCTGCACAATGTATTGCAAGAAAAGAAATGAAAAATTCCATCTCCAAAAAAGTTGTATTAAAAAATTCCAAGTTGTTATTACATCATTTTAACATCTGATGAGGTCACAAGGTACATGGGGATTCACATAGCAATTCGTTTCCAAAGCCAACCAGCTTTCTTTGTCAAGCTACTATGACATGATTCTGTGATCTTTTAAATATTTCCGAAACCAATTACAAGTAATACACCAATTACATGACCAATGAGATCACACCCATTACATGACCAATGAGACAAATACATAGAAAGTTACATATCAAATACACTGCTCATAAAATAAAGGGAACACTTAAACAACAGAATATAACTCCAAGTAAATGAAACTTCTGTGAAATCAAACTGTCCACTTAGGAAGCAACACTGATTAACAATCAATTTCACATGCTGTTGTGCAAATGGAATAGACAATAGATGGAAATGATTGGCAATTTTCAAGACACCCTCAATAAAGGAGTGGTTCTGCAGGTGGGGAGCACAGACCATATCTCAGTACCAATGCTTTCTGGCTGATGTTTTGGTCACTTTTGAATGTTGGTTGTACTTTCATACTTGTGGTAGCATGAGACGGACTCGACAACCCACAGAAGTTGCTCAGGTAGTGCAGCTCATTCTGGATGGCACATCAATGCAAGCTGTGGCAAGAAGGTTTGCTGTGTCTGTCACCGTACTGTCCAGAGGCTGGAGGCACTACCAGGAGACAGGCCAGTACAAAAGTAGACGTGGAGAGGGCTGTAGGAGGGCAACAACCCAGCAGCAGGACCTCTACCTCCGTCTTTGTGCAAGGAGGAACAGGAGGAGCACTGCCAGAGCCGTGCAAAATGACCTCCAGCAGGTCACAAATGTGCATGTGTCTGCACAATCAGTTGGAAACCGACTCCATGAGGGTGGTATGAGGGTCTGACGTCCACAGATGGGGGTTGTGCTCACAGCCCAACACCGTGCAGGACGCTTGGCATTTGCCACATAACACCAGGATTGGCAAAGTCGCCACTGGCACCCTGGGCCTACTTCTGAGGCATCTGTCTGTACAATGAAAGTTTCCTTGAAGTTGGGGCTGATGAGGACCGTCTGTCCACACAGGGCCAACTTCATGGACTGAAAGGCTTCTTCTGCCTGAAGGTTCCACTGAACCATTAGTGATTTTTTTCCTTTCAAGAGATCGGTCAGGGCCGCCGTTCTCCCAGGAAAATTAGGTATAAACCGGGGGTAATACCCAAGGATGTTAAGGAACGCCCTCACCTGCTGTGTATTTGACGGTTTAGGCCAATTTTTTATGGCCTCAACTTTATTGATTTGGGGCTTGATAACTCCTCGGCCAATCGCATACCCCAAATATCGGGCTTCCTCTAGCCCTATCGCACATTTTTTCGGGTTTGCCGTTAACTCAGCGACTCTGAGAGAATCCAGCACTGCTTGTACCTGGGATAGATGCGTATGCCAGTCGGTGCTAAAGATGATAATATCATCTAGATATGCGGAGGCGTACTCCTGATGAGACTTGAGCACTATTTCCATCAACCTCTGGAATGTAGCCAGGGCCCCATGTAACCCAAAAGGTAAGACCGCATAGTGATATAGACCCTCCGGAGTTATGAAGGCGGTCTTTTCCTCCGCTGATTTCGTGAGAGGTACCTGCCAGTAACCCTTGGTGAGATCGAGCGTGGTAAAGTACTGGGCCTACCCCAGTCTCTCAATCAGCTCATCCACCCTGGGCATTGGATAAAGGTCAAACTTCGACACTTAATTTAGTTTTCGGAAATCGTTACGGAAGCGTAACGATCCGTCTGGTTTCGTAATCAGTACAATGGGGCTAGCCCACTCTGTCATTTCTCGATGACGCCTAACTGGAGCATCTGTTTTACCTCAGCCGTGATGGCTTGCCTCCGGACTTTGGGTACCCGGTGCGATCTCTTTCGCACCCTTACCCCAGGTTCGGTGACAATGTCATGTTGGAAAACTGTAGTCCTACCCGGTAGCTCTGAGAACACGTTGGTATTCTGCTGCACCAGTGAGCGAGCCGCCCGTCGCTGCTGTTTAGTGAGAGCATCACTTATCCTGACCTCTCCCCCGGACGCATCCCTGGCTGAAGGTAGAGAACTCTCTGGTGATATGCCCGGAGTGATGTCTGTAACTAACCACTCTCGATCTTTCTAAGGTTTTCGCAGGTTTACATAATAAAGCTGCTCCCGTTTCCTCCTTCCAGGCTGATACACCTGGTAATTTACCTCCCCCACCTTTTCTCGAACCTCATATGGCCCTTGCCACTTGGCCATGAGCTTACTCTCGGCTGTGGGTACAAGTACTAACACCTGATCGCCCTTGTTAAAAGACCTGACTCTGGCTCTTTTATTATATGTGCGCCTCTGGGCTGCCTGGGCATCTAACAAATGTTCTTTCACGATGTCCATGACCGCCGCGATCCGGTCCTGCATGCTAGCCACGTGTTCAGTTATACTCCTATGTTGAGTCGGCTCTTGTTCCCACGTCTCTTTGGCTACGTCCAACAGACCTCTAGGGTGTCTGCCGTACAATAACTCAAAGGGAGAGAACCCTGTGGAAGCCTGGGGTACCTCACGGATGGCGAACATCAAATAGGGTAGCAACATGTCCCAATCCCTTCCGTCCTTAGAAACCACCTTTTTTAACATGAACTTGGCTACTTTGAAGAACCTAGAATATAAGACATATTTTCAGTTGTTTCACACTTTTTTGTTAAGTATATAATTCCACATGTGTTAATTCATAGTTTTGATGCCTTCAGTGTGAATGTACAATTTTCATAGTCATGAAAATACAGAAAAATCTTTAAATGGGAAGGTGTGTCCAAACTTTTGGTCTGTACTGTATATATAATGTATATATATATTATTTTTTCACCCTTACTAATAAGTGTTTCATTACTATACAGAGGAAGATTCTGAGGGAGATGATGCTTCACCTATAGGTATGTACTGCACAATACCATTCCATGTTTCTTAACCCTGTCTCGTGTAAATCAGCCTTAAACTTCCTGACAGCCCCATTTTTCAAGTCTGATACGTCACTTTCTGTGGTAATAACTTTAAAATGCTTCTGTCAGTGATTCTGAGATTGTGATTTTGTTGTTGTAAAACATTTTACCTGTTACTACCGGTAAATTCAGATCTGTTGTTTTGTCTTTATTCATGAAAATATTCCAAATTTTCTGAAGATTTTGAAAAATGTGCAATCTTTAAACTTGTATACCCTTAATGACATGTATATAGTGTAAGATGGCTGACGGACAGGTCCTTGAGGGGAAATATGTATCATCGAGGTTGGTAGCTTCGGTGATGTAAACCCGAGAAAGCATGCTCCAGCACTTATACTGCTGACAGGGTTAATAGGGCGTATCAGGCCGGTTTTAAGAGCAGTCATAAAAAATGGGTGGGAATGGCTGCCCACATATCCCCACCTCTGGAGCGTGGTTTGGTAAATAAAATAGAGACCAAATGTCTCATTCAGTGTCTGTGTCTGGAGACCTGTGGATCTCCAAGGCGTTAGTCTGTACTAAGGATTGGACACTGACCTGAGCAGGCGAACCTGCAACATTGTGTGGACATTTTACTTTGTGCTTCCACTTTGTGCCGGAAAAGGCTGTTTTTGTTTATGCTGTCTGAATAAACCAGTTTGGATTTCAATGAAAATGCTTCCTGTGTCTACCTCAACCGCAGACGAGTGAGTATTAAACCCTACAATTGGTGCTAGAAGCACAGTCACAAATCCCAAGGGGCAGTGTGACTGCTACAGGAAACCGTTTAAGTCTTGGGTGAGGGCCGTCAGCCAGTAGGGGACGTCTGGCATCATGGAGGAGCTGATAAAGCAACTTGTGCAGGCTAATCTCCGGCAGCATCAACAGCAGTAGTGGCAGCAACAGCAGTACAAGCAGCAGATAAACCTCCTAGCCGAGTTAACCCATGGCAGTTCAATCGCCCCACCCCCAAGTCTAAGTGATGACTCACTTGCCAGGAAGACGTTAAGAAGAGCCATACAAAAGATGATCCCGGGTGATGAGGACGAGGCGTTCCTGACAATTTTTGAGAGGGTGGCGGAGCGAGAGATATTGCCTCCAGAGCAGTGGGCGGAGGTTCTGGCATCATATTTAACAGGGCAACAGCAGAAGGCCTATTATGACTTGGCCTTGCAAGATGCAAAAGAGTACACCAAGTTGAAGACTGAGATTTTGACGTGCTTAGGAGTGACTCTGACTGACATGATGCGGGTGTACCACTGGGCCTATTGCAGTGACAAATCTTCCCGGTCCCAAATGTTTTACCTCCTACACTTGGTCCAAAAGTGGTTGCAACCGGAATCTTCCTCTCCAGCACAGTTAGTGGCGAGGATTGTGATGGACAGGTTCATACACTCCCTTCCAAGGCTGGTGCAATCCTGGGTTGCCCAGGGAGATCCCCATAATGCCAATGACCTTGTGAGGTTGGTAGAAAGGTACCAGGCGGTCAAGAGTGCTTTGGGGAAGTAAGGGGTGGGAGCATCTCCATACTGTGGTTCCCAACAGGGGGGATGGACACCCAAAAGAGGGGAACTAGAACCACATCTGGGGGGGCGTCCTAGAGTTCAGGAGGGGTCTGAGTTGCTACCAAAGGCCCCATCCAATAACTTAATTTGTTGGCAATGTCACACCCCGGGTCTAATAGTGACCTGTTGCCCTATGACCAACGAGCCAGTAGACTGCAGCACAGGACGGCGCTACTTTGCATATCCTGCCTGCAGTGCTGTCCCTCCACGAGGTGTGGGACCGCAGGCATGCCCCGTGTCAGTGAATGGAGCGCAAATGACTGGTCTGTTCGATTCTGGGAGTTTGGTAACCCTAGTAGGGCCATAATTCCTCATCGTCTGATTCTGCAGAAAAAGGTGGACATCTGCTGTATCCATTGAGACGCTAAGGACTACCCTGTGGTCCTAGTGGTCATAGGCACAAACTGTAGCACTGAGTCCCATGAGGTGGGCGTAGTCAAGGACCTGTTGCACCCTGTTATAATAGGGCAGGACTTTGCCTTGTTTTGGGACTTGTGGGAAAAAGGGAGGAAGCCGGGTTGCCCAGACCACAACCAGGTCGCTCCTAAAGAAACCTCGTCGCAGGCCGCAACCGACAGTTTTCCCTTTCATGTGCTTGTTGGGGGTGAGGATGAGGCAGCATCCCTGAGCTGGAGGTGGGGAAACTTTGGAAACGCCCAGCTCAGGGACTGAACTCTAAAAGGTGTGTTTAATAATGTCACTGTTCTGAATGGTGTTGCTCAAGAGTCTATGGCTGATACCTGATATCCGTACTTTGCTGGAATTGAGGAGTTAATATGACAGGTCACGAAGCTCAGAAGAGAGGTAATCGATCAGTTACTAGTGCCAGGGTCGTACAGACGCAGGGTGTTAGATATGGCCAATGCACATGTCTTAGGTGGTCATCTGGAGGTAGAAAAAACCCAGGAAAGAATCTTCCAGAGGGTCTACTGTCCCAGTTGTCACCGAGAGATTGTGAATTACTGTAGGTCCTGTCACACCTATCAGCTGACCTCCCCTGTGGCTCACTTCCGTAGCCCTTTAGTGCCACTACCTGTCATTGAGGTCCCAATCGATCGCATCACCATGGATCTAGTGGGACCCCTGGTCAAGTCCGCCAGAGCACATCAGTATATCTTGGTGGTACTGGACAACGCTACATGTTACCCGGAGGCTGTACCACCACGAAACTCCTCTGCCAAGTGCATAGTCCAGGAGCTAGTGTTACAACTCTCCTGTTAGGTTTTTTTTAGTTTGCTGGTCACATGACCATTTTTGCCTATTTAATCCGGCTCCACCCTCCTGGCTTTGCTGGACTTCATTTGTATTTACTACTGTTGAGCTAGCTTGTTGCTCTGTTGCCGTTCTTTGTTAGTTTTGCTAGGTCTTCTGACCCCTTTGCCTTTTTGTTGTGTGTTTGTCTTTGACTGCTACTATTTCTGCTAGGAGGTGTCCAACTTTTCCCAGTCCCTAGATCTTGTAGGGATCCCTCCCTCACATCTATAGGTCTGCGTTCAGACTAGCCGAGGACTTTAGCGGGTCTGATCGCAGGATCAGGTTCCCCGTTACGTCGTAGGGATCTAGTTTAGTTCTATTGTAGGGACAGATCTCCTCTCTTTCCTTAGTCTCTGTAGCAGATCATAACAGTAAGTCCAGCCATAAAAGAAAAAAAAAAATAATAATTTTCTCTAAGGAAAGACCTCCAGTTTTCCATCATGGTCTCGGTGCAAGATTTTTCTCAACGCTTGCAGGGACTCTCTCTGGAGGTGACCAAGCTCCAACAACACGTGAGTAGCTGTTCTGGAGCGCATTTTGTGGAACCAAAGGTACGTCTGCCTGATCTATTTTTTGGCGAACAACAAGATTTTTTTTCTTTTAAAAATGCTTGTCTTATATATTTTCATTTGAGACCCGGATCCTCTGGTGATGAATCACAGCGCATAGGGATCATAATGTCACTTTTGCGCAAAGATCCTCAGGGATGGGCCTTCTCTCTCCATTCTAGTGATCCGTGCTTTAGATCAGTGGATAGTTTTTTTTCTGCTTTGGGTTTGTTGTACGATGATCCTGATCGTGTCTCATCTGCTGAGTCTGAATTAAGACGTTTGAGGCAGGGATCAGGTAATGTGGAAAAATATTGTTCTCACTTCCGTCGGTGGTCTGCCCAGGTGGGGTGGAACGATTCTGCTTTGAAAAGCTTGTTTCTTGCAGGGCTATGTGAAAGGGTAAAGGATTTACTGATTGCTTATCCCACACCTGGAAACTTGCAGGAGGCAATGCAATTAGCTATACGGGTGGACAGGAGACTGCGTGAAAGGGTTAATGAGAGCAAATCCTCTGCTATGTCAGCTCCGAGTCCTGAGAGGGTCTGTGCTGACAATGGAGAGCCGATGGAGATTGGGGCGATGACACCCCGCTCTCAGGAAAAAGACCGCAGGCTTTCTGAAGGCTTGTGTTTCTATTGCGGAAATTCTGGTCATTTTATTAAGAGCTGTGTACTTCGTAAGAAGAAAGAAAAAAAAAAGGTCAGTCATGCTCGTATTGCCTGTTTAAATTCTAAGGGAGTATTCCTATCTGCCACTACTGCTGCTCAGGATGAATTAATTGAATTTCGGGTATTTGTGGATTGTGGATCTACTCTAAATGTGATTGATGGGGGATTCTTGGAAAAACTTAGATTAGAACCTAAAACTTTGTCATCCCCTATTGCTGTGGTTTCTGTCGATGGCTCTCCCTTGAAGAGTGTTACTCACAAGGTCTGTGAATTTCCCCTCACTATTAATGGTATTCATCAAGAGAATTTGGATTTGGTGGTATTGGATAATTTGCCTTCTCCAGTAATATTGGGGTTACCCTGGTTAAAATTGCACAATCCTGTACTGGATTGGTCTACCAATGAAATTAAGTCCTGGAGCCCTAAGTGTTATGACAAGTGTTGTAACGGGCGCATTGCTGCTGTGGATAGAGGGGAATTGCCTGTACCTATTCAGGATTTTTGGAGAGTTTTTTCTGAGGAGGAGTCGCAGGCTTTGCCTCCCCCTAGAGACTATGATTGTACCATTGAATTTGTCCCTGGCGCGACTCTTCCTAAGAGTCGTTTATTTAATCTTACTATTCCTGAGAGAAAGGCTTTGGAAGAATACATACAGACAAGCTTGGCTGCCGGTCACATTAGGCCTTCCAAGTCTCCTGTGGCTGTTGGATTTTTTTTTGTAAAAAAAAAAGATGGCGGTTTACGTCCTTGTCTGGACTTTTGTGAGATTAATAAAATTACTGTACGCAATCCTTACCCACTGCCATTGATTCCTGATTTATTTAACCAGTTAGTGGGGGCCAAGTGGTTCTCTAAAATTGATCTCCGGGGGGCATACAATTTGTTGCGCATGAAGGAGGGTGATGAATGGAAGACTGCTTTTAACACTCCTGTGGGTCATTTTGAGAATCTGGTTATGCCTTTTGGTCTCACCAATGCTCCAGCATTTTTTCAGAATCTTATCAATGATATCCTTAGACCTTTAATCGGCAAAAATGTGGTTGTGTATTTGGATGACATTTTGATTTATTCGCCGGATCTGGAGTCTCATTGGCAGAGCGTATGTGAGGTATTACAGTTATTAATGGACAATTCGCTTTTTGCTAAGCTGGAGAAATGTGAGTTCGCTGTACAGAGAATTAGTTTTTTGGGCTACATTATCTCCAGTGAAGGTTTTGAGATGGACCCGGTTAAAGTTCAAGCTGTGCAGGAATGGCCTAGGCCTATTGGTTTCAAATCGATACAGAGGTTTTTGGGTTTCGCCAATTATTACAGAAAATTCATAAAAAAATTTTCTATTATTGTCAAACCGCTGACCGATCTCACCAGGAAAGGTGCTAATGCGGTTCAGTGGACTTCTGAGGCCATTGAAGCTTTTGTGTTTCTAAAGGAGAGGTTCACCTCTGCTCCCATCCTTATGCAGCCTGATGTGACTAAGCCGTTTTTGGTTGAGGTTGATGCTTCTTCGGTGGGGGTCGGTGCGGTGTTGTCTCAGGAAAACAAGGATGGAGTACATCCCTGTGCCTTTTTTTCAAAAAAATTTTCCGAGACTGAACTTAATTACGATATTGGTAATCGGGAATTGCTGGCGATTAAACTCGCATTTGAACACTGGCGTCATCTCTTGGAAGGTGCTGAATTTCCCATTCAGGTTTTCACTGATCATAAAAATCTGATCTATCTTGATGCTGCCAAGCGCTTGAATGCCCGTCAGGCTAGGTGGGCACTTTTTTTCTCGCGGTTTAATTTTTCCGTTACTTACATCCCGGGTACCAAGAATGTTAAAGCGGATGCTTTGTCTCGCAGCTTTTCTCCCATGGTCGGTGTTGAGGAGGAAGAGGAGACCATTTTACAAGAAGGTGTTGTGATTGCTGCTTTGGACTCCGTTTTGGAGGATGAGATTCTTAAAGCACAGGAGAATGCCCCATCTAACACTCCCCATGGGAGGTTGTTTGTGCCTAGGACCTTTAGGAGAGATTTGTTTGTTGAGTGTCATGAGTCTCGGTTGGCAGGTCATCCAGGAATTTCTGAGACCAAGAGACTTGTGGGTCGCAGTTTTTGGTGGCCTGGATGGCAGAAGGAAGTCATTAAGTGGGTGCGCCAATGTACTGTGTGTGCAAGATCCAAGTCTTCGCATGCTCCTGCTGCGGGGTTGCTTTGCCCTCTGGAGGTTCCTAGTGCACCTTGGACACATCTGGCTATGGACTTTATTACTGACCTTCCTCCCTCTGAAGGTTTCACGGTCATCTGGGTGGTCGTGGACCGTTTTAGCAAGATGTGTCACTTGGTTCCCTTCATCAAACTGCCTTGCGCTAAGACACTCGCTAAGGCCTTTGTCAAGGAAATTGTCAGACTACATGGTGTTCCTACTGACATTGTTTCTGATAGGGGACCTCAGTTCGTGGCTCGTTTTTGGCGTGCCTTTTGTGACAGGTTGGGAGTTCATTTGTCGTTTTCATCCGGATATCATCCTGAGTCTAATGGCCAGACAGAAAGGAAGAACCAGGATGTTGAGCAGTTCTTGCGTTGTTTTGTGGCAGACAATCAAGAGGGGTGGTCTGAGTTTCTGCCACTTGCTGAATTTGCTCTTAACAACCATACATCCTCTTCTGCTGGGTGTTCGCCTTTTTTTTGTTGTTCTGGGAGACATCCGTCTTTTTGGTCATTCTCCAAATTGGTTTCGGCTGTGCCTGAGGAGGAGAGTTTTTCCTGTGATTTGGAGAGAGTTTGGACGGATGTGCGTGGTAATCTTCAGGAGGCTAACAAAAAATCTAAGAGGTACTTTGATAGGAAACGGCAAGAGGTTTTGTTTGCTGTTGGTGACATGGTTTGGTTGTCCTCTAAGAATCTGCGATTGAGGATTCCTTCTAAAAAATTGGGTCCCAAGTTCGTAGGGCCCTTTAATGTACTTCAGATAGTTAGCCAATCTGCTGTTAGGCTGGAGGTTCCTACGTCCTGGAGGATTAATCCGGTGTTTCATGTTTCTCTGTTGAAAAAAGCTGATGTGTCGGATGGTGATGCCTCTGTCACTGTTCCTCCTGTGGTGGAGGACGGGGAATATGAAATTTCCCGCATCCTAAATTCTAGACGGTATAGAGGGAGTTTGCAGTATCTCGTCGCTTGGAAGAGTTTCGGACCTGAGGATAACTCATGGGTGAGGGCGGATGATGTTTCTGCTTCCAGACTTGTCCGAGCGTTTCACAGGAGGTTTCCTGGTAAGCCTGGGCCTAGGGGATCCGGAGGATCCTCTTAGAAGAGGGGGTACTGTTACAACTCTCCTGTTAGTTTTTTTTAGTTTGCTGGTCACATGACCATTTTTGCCTATTTAATCCGGCTCCGCCCTCCTGGCTTTGCTGGACTTCATTTGTATTTACTACTGTTGAGCTAGCTTGTTGCTCTGTTGCCGTTCTCTGTTAGTTTTGCTAGGTCTTCTGACCCCTATGCCTTTTTGTTGTGTGTTTGTCTTTGACTGCTACTATTTCTGCTAGGAGGTGTCCAACTTTTCCCAGTCCCTAGATCTTGTAGGGATCCCTCCCTCACATCTATAGGCCTGCGTTCAGACTAGCCGAGGACTTTAGCGGGTCTGATCGCAGGATCAGGTTCCCCGTTACATCGTAGGGATCTAGTTTAGTTCTATTGTAGGGACAGATCTCCTCTCTTTCCTTAGTCTCTGTAGCAGATCATAACAGCTAGTCCACGTCTTTTCTAGAATGGGGTTGCGTAAGGAGATCCTAACGGACCAAGGGACCCCATTTATGTCAAGGGGGATGAGGGAGTTGTGAAAAATCCTGCAAATCACACAACTCAGGACCTCAGTCTACCACCCCCAGACAGACGGCTTAGTGGAGAGGTTTAATAAAACCTTGAAGGCCATGTTGAAGAAGGTCGTTGAGAAAGACGGTCGGGACTGGGACTGTCTACTGCCGTACCTTCTGTTTTCTATTAGAGAAGTCCCACAGGCCTCTACTGGCTTCTCCCCATTTGAGCTGTTATATAGCTGACAGCCCCTTGGACTCCTGGATGTAGCAAAGGAGGGTCTACACCCTACAGGATTGTAATGGAACATGTGGCCCAGATGCAAGAGAGGATTGCTGAGGTGATGCCTATTGTGAAAGAACACCTCCTCAAAGCACAAGAGGCACAGTCAAGGGTGTACTAAAGATCGGTGAGGGTGAGACACTTCCACCTTGGCAATTGGGTACTAGTGCCTACGGTGGAGAGCAAATTCCTGACCAAGTGGCAGGGCCCCTATGAAGTTCTTGAAAAGCTTGGCAATGTCAACTATAGAGTCCACTAACCAGGGAAAAGGAAGCCCTACCAGGTGTACCACGTCAACCTGATCAAGCCAAATGACATAGGGAGTTTGTGGAAGCTCCTGTTTGGTGGCGAAGACCAAAGCCCACGTGGAGGAAGTCAAGCTGGCAAAGTTGCTGTCACATGCCCAGAAGCCACAGTGCTGAGAGTTGCTACAGCGGAACTGAGACCTGTTCTCAAAACTACCAGGGTGTACTCGGATCATAGAGCATGAGTTTCTTCCGGGTCATCATGTCCAAGTAAATATGAAGCCGTATCGGATTCCTGAAGCCCACCGAGAGGTAATTGCAAAAGAGGTGAAGCGGATGCTGAGCATGGGAGTCATTGAGGAGTCCAGGAGTGGCTGGTCCAGTCCCAAAGTCTTAGTGCCAAAACCAGATAGAGAATGGCAGTTTTGCAATGACTATAGGAAACTCAACAAAGTCTTGAAGTTTGACACCTACCCAATGCCCAGTGTAGATGAACTGTTTGAAAGATTGGGGCCAGCCAGGTATATTATCACCCTTGACCTCACTAAAGGAATTGGCAAATACCCATGTCCCAAGATGCCAAGGAGAAGACGGTCTTCTCAACGCCAGATGGTTGATTCTACTTCACAAGGATGTCGTTTGGGTTGCAAGAAGCCCTGGCTACCTTCCAGAGGACCATGGACTTGATTCCAGCTCCCCACAAGAAGTATGCAGCAGTCTACTTGGATGACATCGTGATCTATAGCCAGGATTGGGGAAGCCATCTGAGCAAAGTCCAGGCGATACTTGATTCTTTAAAGAAGGCAGGGTTTTCTATAAACCTGAAGAAATGTGCCATGGGCATTGAAGAAACCAAATACTTGGGTTATGTCGTAGGGAGAGGTGAAATAAAGCCCCAAATAAAGTCGACGTGATCAAGAGTTGGCCACAACCCCTCTCAGGGAAACAGGTCAAAGCGTTCCTAGGCATCGTGGGCTATTACCGCCGGTTCATCCCTAACTTCGTCATGATAGCGGCCCCTTTGACAGACCTCCTTACAGGGACAAAGTCGGTTATGGCTAAGTAATCTCCAGAAGCTGAGACTGCCTTCGCGGAACTGAAGGTAGCTCTGTGTAAACAGACAGTTATGGTGGCACCGGATTTCTCAAATAAGTTTGTGGTCCAGACAGACATGTCAGATGTCGGGCTGGGTGCTGTCCTATCACAAGAAGTGAACGGGGAAGAGCATCCCATAATGTATTTAAGTCAGAATGTGACATCCTGTGGGAAGAATTACTCCATTGTGGAAAAGGCCATCAAGTGGGTGTTGGACACTTCAAGATACTACCTCTTAGGCAGGAAGTTCAGGCTAGTGTCAGACCATGCCCCACTAAGGTGGATGAGGGACAAGAAGGGGAACGATGCCGGAGTGACCAGATGGTCCCTAGCCCTTCAGGATTTTAGCTTCCATGCAGAGCATAGGCCCGGGAAACTGCATGGCAATGCTGATGCACTGTCGAGGGTCCACTGCTTGATAGCGTGTCGGGGTGGCGACGCTGCACCGTATGCCCCCTCTACTCCAGACTCATACACAGGTATATAGACTATTCTATACCCGCCTATATTGGTTTATTATTATGGAATAGTTTATACGTTAGGAGCTATTTCCATCATTGCCCTCTCTTGCGTCCTGTGGTTCTTTTGCACAATATTTATTTACACCCTGATAGAGGTAGTACATATGTTTTCCCCATATCTAATACATATAGTCTGTATTGATATACACCTGGTTTCTTATTGTTTTATTTATATGTGTATTATATATATATATATATATGTATATACACATATACATAATGGGTATGGAAAGTATTCAGACCCCTTGTGATCCTCATTGAGATGGTTCTACTCCTTCATTGGAGTCCAGCTGTGTTTAATTAAACTGATAGGACTTGATTTGGAAAGGCACACACCTGTCTGTATAAGACCTCACAGCTCACAATGCATGTCAGACCAAATGAAAACCATGAGCTCAAAGAAACTGCCCAAGGAGCTCAGAGACAGAATTGTGGCAAGGCACAGATCTGGCCAAGGTTACAAAATAATTTCTGCATTACTCAAGGTTCTTAAGAGCACAGTGGCCTCCATAATCCTTAAATGGAAGAAGTTTGGGACCACCAGAAGTCTTCCTAGACCTGGCCATTCAGTCAAACAGTGCAATCGTGGGAGAATATCCATGGTGAGAGAGGTAAAGAAGAACCCCAAAATCACTGTGACTAAGCTCCAGAGATGCAGTAGGGAGATGGGAGAAAGTTCCACAAGGTCAACTATCACTGCAGCCCTCCACCAGTCAGGCCTTTATGGCAGAGTGGCCCGACGGAATCCTCTCCTCAGTGCAAGACAAATGAAAGTCCGCATAGAGTTTGCTCAAAAACACATGAAGGACTCCCAAACTATGAGAAATAAGATTCTCTGGTCTGATGAGATGAAGATAGATCTTTTTGATGATAATTCTAAGCGGTATGTGTGGAGAAAACCAGGCACTGCTCATCACCTACCCAATACAATCCCAACAGTGAAACATGGTGGTGGCAGCATCATGCTATGGGGGTGTTTTTCAGCTGCAGGGACATGACGACTGGTTGCAATTGAAGGAAACATGAATGCGGCCAAGTACAGAGATTTCCTGAGTGAAAACCTCTTCCAGAGTGCTCTGGACCTCAGACTTGGCCGAAGGTTCACCTTCGAACAAGACAATGACCCTAAGCACACAGCTATAATGACAAAGGAGTGGCCTCACAACAACTCTGTGACCATTCTTGACTGGTCCAGCCAGAGCCCTGACCTAAACCTAATTGAGCATCTCTGGAGAGACCTGAAAATGGCTGTCCACCAACGTTCACCATCCAACCTGTCGGAACTGGACAGGAACTGCAACGAAGAATGGCAGAGGATCCCCAAATCCAGGTGTGAAAAACTTGTTGCTTCATACCCAAGAAGACTCATGGCTGTACTAATTCAAAAGTGTGCTTCTACTCAATACCGAGCAAGGGGGCTGAATATTTATGACCATGTGATATTTCAGTTTTTCTTTTTTAATAAATTTGCAAAAATTTCTAGATTTCTGTTTTTTTTCCAGTCAAGATAGGATGCAAAGTGTACTTTAATGAGAATAAAATGAACTTTTTAGAATTTATCAAATGGCTGCAATGAAACAAAGAGTGAAAAATTTAAAGGGGTCTGAATACTTTCTGTACCCACTGTATGTATATATATGTATTCTGGTGGTAATGGTATATATTCCATTGATTTGTACTGTACATTTGCATGTGGGAAACACATGTTGTTCAGCGCTTTCTCCTGGTTGCTTTGTTCCCACCCCTATTCGTATTTTAGCTTGATCCATTAAAATTTGTTATATTTTAGCATAGTCTGGTCTTCTTTTTGGTTCTATATGAGTGGTTTTCTGTGTTTTAGTTACCGATTGGTCTATACAGTCCTTTTTAAACATGCACCCTGACTAGGTAGTGTATGTATGTATGTATGTGTATATATATATATATATATATATATATATATATATGTTTATATATATAATATATATACATACAGTACAGACCAAAAGTTTGGACACACCTTCTCATTTAAAGATTTTTCTGTATTTTCATGACTATGAAAATTGTACATTCACACTGAAGGCATCAAAACTATGAATTAACACATGTGGAATTATATACTTAACAAAAAAGTCTGAAACAACTGAAAATATGTCTTATATTCTAGGTTCTTCAAAGTAGCCACCTTTTGCTTTGATGACTGCTTTGCACACTCTTGGCATTCTCTTGATGAGCTTCAAGTGGTAGTCACCGGAAATGGTCTTCCAACAATCTTGAAGAAGTTCCCAGAGATGCTTAGCACTTGTTGGCCCTTTTGCCTTCACTCTGCGGTCCAGCTCACCCCAAACCATCTCGATTGGGTTCAGGTCTGGTGACTGTGGAGGCCAGGTCATCTCGCGTAGCACCCCATCACTCTCCTTCTTGGTCAAATAGCCCTTACACAGCCTGGAGGTGTGTTTGGGGTCATTGTCCTATTGAAAAATAAATGATGGTCCAACTAAACACAAATCGGATGGAATAGCATGCCGCTGCAAGATGCTGTGGTAGCCATGCTGGTTCAGTATGCCTTCAATTTTGAATAAATCCCCAACAGTGTCACCAGCAAAGCACCCCCACACCATCACACCTCCTCCTCCATGCTTCATCGTGGGAACCAGGCATGTAGAGTCCATCCGTTCACCTTTTCTGAGTCGCACAAAGACACGGTGGTTGGAACCAAAGATCTCAAATTTGGACTCATCAGACCAAAGCACAGATTTCCACTAGTCTAATGTCCATTCCTTCTGTTCTTTAGCCCAAACAAGTCTCTTCTGCTTGTTGCCTGTCCTTAGCAGTGGTTTCCTAGCAGCTATTTTACCATGAAGGCCTGCTGCCCAAAGTCTCCTCTTAACAGTTGTTGTAGAGATGTGTCTGCTGCTAGAACTCTGTGTGGCATTGAACTGGTCTCTGCTGTTAACCTGCGATTTCTGAGGCTGGTGACTCGGATAAACTTATCCTCAGAAGCAGAGGTGACTCTTGGTCTTCCTTTCCTGGGGCGGTCCTCATGTGAGACAGTTTCTTTATAGCGCTTGATGGTTTTTGCAACTGCACTTGGGGACACTTTCAAAGTTTTCCCAGTTTTTCAGACTGACTGACCTTCATTTCTTAAAGTAATGATGGCCACTCATTTTTCTTTACTTAGCTGCTTTTTTCTTGCCATAATACAAATTCTAACAGTCTGTTCAGTAGGACTATATCAGCTGTGTATCCACCAGACTTCTGCACAACACAACTGATGGTCCCAACCCCATTTATAAGGCAAGAAATGCCACTTATTAAACCTGACAGGGCACACCTGTGAAGTGAAAACCATTTCCGGTGACTACCACTTGAAGCTCATCAAGAGAATGCCAAGAGTGTGCAAAGCAGTCATCAAAGCAAAAGATGGCTACTTTGAAGAACCTAGAATATAAGACATATTTTCAGTTGTTTCCCACTTTTTTGTTAAGTATATAATTCCACATGTGTTAATTAATAGTTTTGATGCCTTCAGTGTGAATGTACAATTTTCATAGTCATGAAAATACAGAAAAATCTTTAAATGAGAAGGTGTGTCCAAACTTTTGGTCTGTACTGTACATGCATGCATACATACATACATACATACATACATACACACACACAGTGCTATACTTAATACATTTCCTTCTCAGAACTGATTATTCCTTTTCTAATCTTCATGTGTATCGTGATTTTCGAATTTTGAGTTTTTTTGCTTATTGATAGCCAAGCCCGCCAGCTTTGGGCAGAGGAGGGTATGTAAGATGGCCACCGGACAGGTCCTCGAGGTTGTTAGCTTCGGTGATGTAAACCCAGAAAAGCATGCTCCAGCACATATAGTACTGAAAGGGTTAATAGGTCGTATGAGGGCCGCTTTTACGAGCAGTCATAAGAGATTGGTGGGAATGGCTGCTCACATATCCCCACCCCGGGGGCGTGGTTTGGTAAATAAAATGGAGACCAATTGTCTCATTCTGTGTCTGGAGATATGTGGATCTCCAGGATGCTGGTCTGTGCTAAACACCTAAGGATTGGAAACTGACCTGAGCGGTCGAACCCGCAACATTGTATGGACATTTTACTTTGTATTTCCACTTTGTGCCGGAAAAGGGTGTTTTTGTTTTGCTACCTGAGCAGTTTATGCTGTCTGAATAAACTAGCCTGGATTTCAATGAAAATGCTTCCTGTGCCTACCTCAGCCGCAGCCGAGTGAGTACCAAACCGTACAATAGCTATACAATATTAGTGTCTGCTATACAAGGAGTAATGCTGCATTCAGGAGAAATTGCGTAATAAATTGTGCAGTCTAAAAATTAGGGCTGAAGTAACATTTTAGCTGAATGGAATTTGACTAAATGGAATTATTAATTTTTTTTTCTTATATTTTCATTAATGCAAAGCACCTCAAGGAATAGCAAACTTCTTGTATGCTTTGAAACCTCCATTCTTTAAATTGGGGTGTTTTTTAGGGGGTTACAATAAAAGGCTCTTCAAAGTCACTTCAAAAGTGAATAGGTCCATAAAAATGCAGTTTATTTTAAATTTCCTTGGAAATATGAAAAATTGCTGCTAAAATTGTAACCCCTTCATGACCTTTGACATACCTATACGTCCTGATCGGGAAGGGATTCCCAACCACTGACATACAGTAACATCATGACGATTGTGCGGGGCCCAGGGGCTGTGCCCTCACCATCATCGTCGGGAGCTTGGCTTAAGTGATAGCAGAGCCTCAGCTGTCACTGTCAGGAGCATTGCCCTCACCATTCCCAGCTTTTTAACCCCTTAAATGTCGATATCAATAGAAATAACAGCATTTAGAAGGCTTGAGGAGGGAGAGGGCTCCCTCTCCTACGTGATCTGCATCGGGTGCCATCATACACTGGGAGATCCACTGAGGTGCCATAACAGCCTGAGGACCGCATTTTACAAAGTACACCTCTCAGTGAACTCATCTACGGGTGCAATGATCATATTAACACCATGGGTGTGTCACAGAATTTTATACCATTGGGCAGTGAAGAAAAAATAATTACATTTTTATCTCAAATATTTTGTTTTAGCCCCAGATTTTACGTTTTAAATGGGGTTAATGGATAAAACTGGCCCCTAAAATGTGGCCCACAATTTCTGCTGAATGTGGCAATACCTCATATGTGGCTGTACAGTACTGCTTAGCCACACGGCGACACTCGGGAAGGACGGAGCGCTATTTGACTGCTGGAGTATAGGTTTTCCTAGAATAGTTTGCGGACTCCATATACAGAGACCCTAAATGCTAAAAGAGCAGAATACCCCCCCTCAAGTGACCCCATTTTGTAAGTTATACCCCTGCCAAACATGTGGATGGTAAATCTGATGTAGGCACACACTGGAGCTCTGGAGGGCGGGGGTGGGAGGGTAGCATTAAAATTTCGGAGCACAGAATTTGCTATATTTCTTTTGGGGGCGAGGAGTTATTTCACTTTTCCAGTGCCCTTGTGCTACCAGTAACGTGGAAGCACCCTATATTTACATTGACAGATGAAACCAGGGGAGGAGTCCTGAGGAGATAATTTGCATACTCCCACTGCATTTTGGGATAAGTGAAGAGTCTCCGCGAGCTCAAAGAACACTGGATTTTGGCCGTTGGAGCTGAAAGGAGGACATCGATAAACCGAATTTTGGAGCGTTTTTCACTGTTTTCATAACACATTAACAATAAGAACATGGAAGAGTCCAGGAGCCATTTGGTGAGCTGCATATCCTGATACATGTTCACATACTTGCCAGGGAAAAGCCAAACTTCACATGCCAGAAATGCAAGCTTGTGTCCCTGTTGGAGGAAAAGTTGTGAAATCTAGAAGAGAGGTTAACTACCTTGAAAATCATTAAGGAAGGTGAAGAGTTCTTACAGGAGAATTATCTCTTCATGATACAGGAAGAGAAGAAATTCGAACTGCACCTGATGAAACAGAGGAATGGAAGCATGTGACCCAGAGAAGCAGGAGTATCGAGAGGCAGTCAGCACCCATACTGCTCAGGAACCAGTACCAGGCTCTCACACAGGAGAACCATGAAGAAATACAGCAAGATAAGACTTTGCCCACAATGAATAACCTTGTAAGCCCTCAGAATCCTCCTGGATAGAGAAAGAAAATGTTGTGAAGGAAAAACGGAGAGTGGTGGTCATGGGGGATTCCCTGTTGAGAGGAACAGAGGCCGCTATCTGCAGACCAGACATAACCTCAAGAGAAATGTGCTGTTTTCCAGGAGCAAAAATTAAAGATGTGTCTGACAGGATATCAAGACTTTTCAGACCTACAGATCACTACCCATTCCTGCTAATACATGTGGGGACAAATGACCCTGCAAGAAAGGACCTGGAAACCATCTGCAGTGACTTTGAAGACTTAGGCAAGAAAGTGAAAGAATTGGGAGCGCAGGTGGTCTTCTCATCCATCCTCCCAGTGGATGGCCATGGAACAATGAGGTGGAATAAGATTCTACAGGTGAACAACTGGCTACGTCGATGGTGCTGTCAACAAGGATTTGGATTTCTGGATCACGGAATGAATTATCTATATGATGGACTACTTGCTAGAGATGGGGTGCCCCTTACGAAGACTGGAATACATGTATTTGGAAGTCGCCTTGCTACACTCATCAGGAGAGCTTTAAACTAGAACAATGTGGGAAGGGAAGCAAAAGGCCAGAAAAAGCCATACAGCTGACAAATACTATTGAGATCTCTGCTATTGGAAGCGGAAAGGAAGAACAAAGACAAAAAAATCTAAGTAATAAAAATATGGGAGGAAGAGAAACCAATCACAAACTAAAATGTTTTTATACAAATGCACAAAGCATGGGCAACAAACAAGGAGAATTGGAACTACTAACGCAGGAAAAGAAATATGATGTCACTGAAACTTGGTGGGACGATACACATGATTGGAATACAAGGCTAAAAGGATACAACTTATTTGTAAGAAGCAGACTTGATAAACAAGGAGGAGGTGTCGCATTGTATGTTAGAAAAGCGTATATCTGCAGAGAGATTGAAGCAGAGACTGGGAGTTCTGTGGAAAGTGTTTGGGTAAGAATACAAGGAGAGAACAACGGAAAGGACACCATTGTAGGCATTTACTACAGGCCACCTGGGCAAGCTGAAGATATGGATGAACACTTTATGTATCAAATGACCAAGTTCTCCAAAAAATATGACGTAGTGGTCATGGGAGATTTCAACTATCCAGACATTTGTTGGGAATCTCTCTCAAGTAAAACTAACAGGTCAAGCAAATTCTTATCCTCTCTTGCTGACAACTTTATCTTCCAAAAGGTAGGGGAGAAAACAAGGGGATCTGCTACTTTGGATCTAATCCTTATAAACAGGGAGGAAATGGTTGAGGAGATAAAAGTGTCTGGGACCCTAGGAGGCAGCGATCATGCTATTATAGAATTTTGGATAACTAGAGGAGGAAGACATGTGAAGACTCAAACTTCAAGGTTAGATTTTAAATAGGCAGATTTTAAGAGACTCAGAAAGAGAATAGGAGGGATCCAATGGCTGGATGTCCTTAAGGACAAAAATGTCCAGGAAGGATGGGAAATTTTTAAAAATGAGATTCTCAAAGCACAATCGTTAACAATCCCGAAAAGTAGGAAGAATGGGAAGCATTTAAGGAAACCAGGATGGATGAACACAGAACTTAAACACATGCTAAAAAGAAAGAAAGAAATGTTTATCAAATGGAAAGAAGGAGTCATATCTAAAGAAGATTATAATGCAGTCTGCAGATCCTGCAGGGCACGTATCAGGTCAGCTAAAGCTGACAATGAATTAAGGCTTGCAAGAGATGTCAAAAGCAATAAAAAAGGATTTTGGGGGTATGTCAAAAGTAAAAGAAAAGTCAAAGATGCTATAGGATTTTTACAGGATGAAAATGGTGAAATGGTAAGAAAGGATGTTGAGAAGGCCGAACTTTTTAATTCCTATTTTGCATCTGTTTTCTCTCAGAAAGAAAATGGAGCATCAACTGATCTTCACTGTCCTATTAAAGGAATTGAAGAATCCAGGTTATCTGTAAACAGAAAGATTGTGAGGGAATATTTAGCTAACATAAATGAGTTCAAGTCTCCAGGTCCAGATGAATTAAACCCCAGAGTACTGAAGGAGATCGTAGAAGAAATTTTAGAACCACTCTCCATAATCTTTGAAAATTCTTGGAGAACAGGAGAAGTCCCAGAAGACTGGAGAAGAGCAAATGTTGTTCCTATCTTCAAAAAGGGGAAGAAAGTGGACCCAGGGAACTATAGGCCGGTGAGTCTGACTGCTATACCAGGAAAGATTTTTGAACAAATTATTAAACAACATGTATGTAAGTACCTGGATAAGAATGAAGTGATTAACCAGAGTCAGCATGGGTTTGTAACTAACAAATCATGTCAGACTAACTTAATTTCCTTCTATGACAGAATCACTGACTGGGTGGATCAGGGAAATTGTTAAGGGGACGGTTGCAAACAACTTTTATTAAATAATGGAAAGCAACCTTACACGGGGTCCGCGATGCAGCCTGGTGGACTGCGGCCAAACACCTTCCGGGTGAGAAGGTAAAACAACCAACTTAAATAACAATCCCTTCCGTGTTACTGCACACCGGAACAGGATTAGGGATTCGCACTATCTCCGTTAACAGCACGAGAGATGTGCGATAAATAATATATCTGTAGCCCTGTTAACTGCACAGGGACTACACAGCAGACGCTAGGATGCGTGTGTGACTCACGTCGGCGAATACGTGCTCCCAGCCGGCGTGCTACCGCACTGAGCAGTATCTCTCCACGTGGCTTACAGGCGGTGCCGGGAATAGGGTGTCTGCAGACTGCTCGGGGTGTATGGCGACCCCTTTGTCGGAGCCAGACTGTCAGATAAAGCTACCTGCCTATTTCATCTAAGCCTGCCTATTTCATCTAAGCCTGCCTATTTCCACTAAACCTGCCTGCCAGAAACTAAAGCACACGTGGAGCCCAAAAGACCAAGCGTCCACACAACACCATCACAGGTCAATGATCAGAGCGCGCCGCCATGTTTGTGAGGGGGCTATTTAAAGATTAAGCCCTGCCCACCGTCACACTATTGGTGACGTCACCCGCAACCAATCAGGCGGCGCCAGGTCACCGGATCAGCTGACTCCCAAACCACCAATCACGGTCCACCATGTCACGGGCATGTTCAGTGCAGAGAATCCTGGACTTAAGCTTTAGCAGCCCTGTTTCCCTCCGCAACCTATCCTTCATGTTGCTAGGAACAAAGACCAAAGAGACAACCTGTACATCTCGTGCACCAGCTAGGCGTTGGGACTGATGATGATGCTGAGCAGCATCAGCCCTGGCTGGACTGGAATGGGAGACTACAGAATCCACTGATGGTTCTGAACCCATTTCAAATCCAGCAAACACCTGACGCCTAAGAGAAATGCCATAGATATAGTATATCTTGACTTCAGCAAAGTATTTGACAAAGTATCTCACACCATCCTTATTGAAAAAATGACCAAGTATTGAAAGGACAAGGCAACTGTTAGGTGGATTCATAACTGGCTTAGTGATCGGACTCAACGGGTGGTTGTAAATGGCTTCACATCCAGCTGGATGAATGTCTGAAGTGGGGTACCACAGGGCTCTGTCCTGGGACCTGTATTGTTCAACATCTTTATCAATGATGGGGCTGTATGGCGGCTTGTTTCTTGTGGGACAAGATGACGTTTTCAGCGGTACTAATTTTATTTATATTTGTTTTTTTTATCGTGTTTCATTCCCCTTTTTTTCCCAGTGGCATGGTGATAAAGCATCGTTAGCCTCGTTTTTTTAAGTTTTTTTTGTGCGGCGTTCACTGAAGGGGTTAACTAGTGTGACACTTTTATAGGTCGGGTTGTTCCAGACTCGGCAATACCAAATATGTGTACTTTTTTTTATTTTATTTATTTATTTATTTTTTACATAAAAATGTGTATTTATTAGTGAATATTTTTTTTAAATTATTATTATTAATTTAATTTTTTTACATATTTTTACACATTTTTTGCCATTTATTCTTTACTTTTTACTTAGTCCCTTTATGGGACTTTCACTTGTTTCTCTTTGATCACAGGTATAATGTATTGCAATGTACTAGATTGCAGTGCATTCATTATACCTTTAGTGAAAGCTCCTGAGCCCATGCTGTGAGCATGGTTTCAGCAGCTTTCCGTAGCTTGGTGACCCGGGGGTCGTCATGACGACCCCTGGTCACCATGGCAATGATTGGGCCCCACGACATCGCAGGGCCACCGATCTGTCAGGGGGTTAACAGCCAGGGGTGGTGCTGACACGGCTACTAGCTGTTTAGTGCCGGAGCTCAGCCACTGGCGGTGCTGAACTCCGGCACTGATCGGGCTGGAGACGCTGATATTTCAGCATCTTCTGCACGATCATGCTGAGATCGGTCAGTCAGATTGACTGACCGATCGCAGCGATCTAGGTGTGCGGACCGACCATATGGCTCCCTGCACCCCATCTTGTGCTGCTCAGCTGTCACAGATAGCTGTCCGCACTTATCTGTCACTGCGTGTTTACACGCTGTGACAGTTTAAAGCCATAACGGACACTGCACGGCAAGGAGCATTAACTTACACCTGCTCATGCCGTGCAGTGTCCGTCATTGGGCGTTATGGGGTTAATACCGCTGTCAAGTGTGATGGTGACATGTAACAGACTTTAACATAATGGCCATCAGTTCTAATGAACATGGGGCCACCGTGCAGTATGAATGCACATTGACGAAGGGTTACCTTGACTGCCGGATGACCACTTTAAAAAAATATATATATGGCTCTCAGAATATGGTGACAAAAGCCAAATTGTTTTTGTAAATGTTTTTATTTTATTTTTAATTAGTAAATCATGAATAGAAATATATAGATTTGGGATCCCGTAACCATACTGACCCATAGAGCAAAGGTAACAGATCACCACCTGATTACCACAAAGTAAGCGGCGCTAGTACAAAACCTTGAAAAAGAAAATGTGGAATTACAGTTTTTTTCCTCACCGTTTCCACTTATTTCATAGAATAAGTTGTGTTCTGCAAAAAAACAAGCCCTCTTGCGGCTATGTCGAAATATTAGAAAGGTTATGGTTCTTGTTACAAGGAGAGGAAAAAGTAAGTTACAATATCCTGGGGAAAAGCTCTGTGTCTGCCTCCTGAAAACCTCCAGCTCAGGGTTTGTTACCCGACCGACGACATGTTTAACAGATTCCTTTGACTAAACCACCCTTCACATGTCCATATAATACCGGTACTGGAAAAATGGTACCGGTGTCATAAGTATTTTGGATCAGTGTGTCATCCGTGTGCCATCAGTGTTCCATCCGTGTGCAATTCATTTTTTTTCCACCATGACTTAAATATCAATTCCAAAGCTTCTCCTATACTTTGCAGTGTTAAACATGTACAGCACACGGTTGTCACAAGGATGTTTCACACGGAGCCAGAAATGTGTATTGGCCCTTGTAATCCATGCGGACGGGTCTCATGCAAAGATCTCCATAGATTATGATAGGTATGTGTGCATACGTGTCTTCAGTGCATGTGAAAGCGAATGCCACACGTGCTGAAAACATGTACATGTGAAGGAAGCTTTACACACTGTGTGAACAAGTATGAAAAGTCACCTCTTAATCATTGAATTAAGGTTTTCTCTTTTGGTTCATTGCCATGGGTATAAAATCCAGCATCTAAGCATGTAGTCTGCCTGTGCGAACAGTTGTGATAAAATGGCTTGTTCTAAAGAGCTCCCTGAATTCAGCATCTTGCTGTCATATGTTGTCACAAGTCAGTTCATGAAAGTTCAAATAAGACATGGCTGGGTGAGTTTGGTGTGGAAGAACATGACTGACCCTTCAAGAGACCTAACCTCAACTCCATCAGATAGATACCTTTTGGATTAACCAGAGATTACAAGCCAGGTCCCCTTGTCCAACATCAGTGTCTGACCTGATAACTGCTCTTCTGGAAGAATGGACAACAAATTGCACAGAAATATCCCCAATTTTTTTTTTTAGAGTGGAAGCTTTATTAGCTGCAAAGGGAGATCAACTCCATGTTAATGACCCTGGATTTAAAAAGGAATGTCATAAAATTTCCTCCAGGAGTAATGTGTATGTGTCCCAATAATTTTATCCCTACAGTGTGTAATAGGTTCTGCTTCTTCCATGGTGAGAGGTGGAGACTGCTTCTCTGATGATGTGTAAATCTGGAGGTGAATGAGAATCATAATCAGTTTTGTTATATATTTTAGGAAGGACGTCCAGAATAAGAGGCAGAAAGCGTCCAATTATTGAGGACGACAGTGAGGAGGAGGTGCAGCCAACGTAAGCACTAAATACGACTATCATTCGTTACATTGTATTGTAAGGCTATGTTCACATGTCTGGTAGTTATACCTGTTTTTGGATTTGTTAGGGGCGCTAAAAAATGAAAAGATACAATGCAAAAATAGTTCATTCAAATAAGGACGGGAATGTCTTAAATTGTTTTCTTTTTTACTGCAATCTGTTTTTTAGCAGGATCATGTGCCGATTTGCCATGAGCGTTACCCGTTGGCCATCGCTCATAGCAGATGATCATTTTAACCATGTGTAGCACAAGTGATCGGATGAAAGCACCTTCAATTCTTCTAAGGAAACTATTAAGGCCAGAAAAAAGTAAAAAAAAAATGTTTGTTTTTTTTAAAAAATATAAACGTTCAAATCACCCCCCTTTTGCCCCATTCAAAAAAAATGAATAATAAAACTAAAATATACATATATTGCTGCATTCTGAATCGCCCGATCTATCAAGATATAAAAAGAATTAATCCAAATGGTAAACTGTGTAACGAGAAAAAAAAACAAAACACCAGAATTAAGTTTTTTTGGTCGCTGCAACATCGCAATAAAACGTAATGACAAGCAATTAAAACATTATATCTACCTAAAAATATTATCAATAAAACCTTCAGCTCAGCGTGCGAAAAATAAGCCCTCACCCAGCCCCAGATCCTGAAAAAGGGAGACGCTACGGGTCTCGGAATATGGCGCCATTATAATTTTTTTTACAAACTTTAGAATTTATTTCACCACTTTAAAAAAAATAACCTATTCATGTTTGGTATCTGCAAACTCATAATGACCTGGAGAATCATAATTGCAGGTCAGTTTTAGCATTTAGTGAACATGGTAAAAAAAAACAACAACCAAGAGACAAGTGTAGAATTATACTTTTTTTGCAATTTTGACGCACTTTTGAATTTTTTCCTTTTTCTCCAGTACACGACATTGTAAAACCAATGATGTCGTTCAAAATTACAATTCGTCCCAGAAAAAATAAACCATCACAGGGACATATTAAAAAATAAAAAAGTTATGCCTCTGGGAAAAAGGGGAGCGAAAAACGGAAAATCCCAAGGTCGTGAAAGGGTTAAAGGACAGAAATCCTCAACTATAGTGATTGAACAGTACCACCACATACCACCATAGCATTACTGAATCTCTCTATACCATGTGTGGTTAATACCGTAACTAATACTGCCATATAGTTACTAAATTATACTTTTATAACATGATTTTAGAACCACCATACTGTAACTGAAAAACAGCATCATATTGTGACTTTATCACTTGGGGTCTGAGCTGTTTTGATGCCCAGCGATCAAAGAGTTATTTAATTCTAAATGCCCTCAGACTCATGAGATAGAAGTTGGCTAAACCCGGTGATTTTGGCTTGAATCGGTTAGCTTCCTAACGTCTGTGGGGACAGGCCTGATTCTAGCTTTTTTTTTTGGTGCCCAAGGCGAAAATTCAAGTGGCACCCCTCCCAGCAGTTCATGGTATACCTGCAGTGAATAAACACAATCCCATCATTGTTTTTTAGGTTTTGCTTTTAAGATATTCATTATGTGGTAAAAGTGACGTGTGAACATGATTCTCCAGGTCTTTGTGATTACAGTAATCCTAAACGTTCAGAGATTCTTATTTTTGTTAAAAAAAAACAACATTTAGCTTGTGATGCTTTTTTAAGGACCTGTTAGAACAATAAAAATATATCTATGAAGCTATGTGAGGGCTGTTTTTTGCACAGTAAGTTGAAATATTTATTGCTATCAATTCAGGGTGCATACATTTGGATGGCTTTTTGCTGTAAGAGGTGTGGTGACAAAAAAAAGTAGTTCTTCTATTTTTTTTTCTCTTTACTGCATATGTTAGTTCTTTTTATATTTTGATAGATCAGACTTTTAAGGATGTGGACATACCAAATTTTCTTTAATTGTTTAATTTGTGTTTAATGAGGGAAGACCGCACCAGATCCATGATCATTAAATGAATACATCACCAGAACATTCCATCAGTACATGAATGGCACCAGCATCCTCATTAGTACTTAGATACAGCACCAAAACAACCATTAATACACTAATTCATTATTAGAACCATAATCGGTAATTGAATATAGCACTGGGACCATCATTATTAATTGAATACATCGCCAGAACCACCAACTGCACATGAATACAGTGAAGAGCAAAAGAGTATCAATGTTTTGAACTTTTGACTTTCAGGCTCCATATCTCACCATCCACTACTTATTTTATTGTGAGACTACCCTCATTTTATAGACAATCATCTTGTCTATCTCATATATAAACTTGAGTTGCAACTATTTGGCATATGATTAATTATGCAGATTCTTGTCATGTCACTGCACTGTTACTGTTTTGCTCCTAAAAATCTAAGTACAATTTTTTATTATTTTATTAGTATTTTGTAAATCCACCTTTGGCTTTCAACACTGCCTGAATCCTTCTGGGCATGCTCTCGATCAGATTCAAACATGTCTTGACCGACATCTAATTCCGGGTCTCTTTTACATGTTCCCAGTTGGTGCATGCTCTTCGACTCGCTTGGATATGTATATAGTTTTTTATTCTATTCTACCCACAAGTGTTAAATTGGATTAAGGTCTGAGGTCTGTGGGGGCCAATCCAGCACTTCGACTTCATTGTCATTGAACCATTTATTTGCCAATCTCAACATATGCTTTGGGTCGTTGTCCTGCTGGAACACTATGTTGTCCTTTTCATACCGATGGTACTCGAGTGTACAAAGTAATTAGTCTTGTAGGATACTCACATATAGCTCAGCATTGAGACCACCATCGATTCTGGTAAAGTATCCAACGCCTTTAGCTGTGAAACAACCCCATATCATCAGACTTCCTTCACCGAACTTGACAGTTCCTTCAATTTCTCCATCCTTTAGCCCCATTTTCCTTTGTTTCTTCCAGACCCATTTTCACCCATCATAGCCTAGTCTATTGACTTTTGTCCCATAGCTGCAAACCACCCGTTTCCTATCTTCTACAGTTCACTTTTCATACCTTTTTGCAAACTTGTGTCGACGCTTCTTATGATGATATTGAAGTCGATGCTTCTTCATCTTTTTTTGAGCCACCATTCAAGACTCGTGTAACATGCGTTACACGGTGCTTGCATAGACATCTGTGATCTCACAATTACGAAACTTACAAGTCACTCCAGCCCGTGATATTGGAAGCAGACTTTGCATCCGTAAGTATGGCAAAAGAGGTGACGGGGAATGCATGATTGGAGCAGTAGGCTGGTACTCAAAAGGAGTTGGATATGCTGGAGACCTTGAAATGGTCTGGGAAGAAGCGCTCCCTGAAGGACGATACATTGCATACCGCATAGACTGCTCTTATCTAGGAGAGGCATCTGAGGTATCAGTGAGGAAGTGGTGGGTGCTGCCTTACATGGTAATTGTAGGGTCTTGTGATGGTGTAGGTGTCTATCTGCCCTTTTTGACACCCACCTGGTTAGGTAAAATGCAATATCCAAGTAGTTGTTGGTGAATTAAGACCCATGAGAACAATGAACATTTCTTCACTCCACATTTGCAAGTACAACTCCCTCTACCTTGATGGTTTTATCATTTAAAATAGTATTTTTCTTTTCACTTTGACTCTTAACACAGACCTTGATTTGTATGTTTCTACAGAAAGAAATTCACAAGAAATGAGGAAACCCCTCCGTCGTCTTTTGTGGCTTTTGAAAGCGACGTTTTGTGAGTAATTTTGACAACATATAATAAGTATAAGTTAAACTTCACTTAAAAGCTATGTTCACACATGTTGTGTTTTTTTAGCATTTTTTGCTGCAGATTTTTATGCAAATTTTCAGCTGTGTTTTGCAGTACCAGCAAAGTCTATGAGAAACCAGAATTCTCTGTTCACACATCATGCTTTTTTGTTGTTGTGTATTTTGTGCCTTGGTTGGGTTTTTGGAAAATAGAGCATGTCACTTTCAGCATTTTTGTCAGTGTTTTTTCACCCATGGGAAATAATGGGTAGTTGTAAAGGGAAGTGTCTCAGGTTGTACATGTATATACGTATCTGCATGCTAGCCATGCTTGCAGATAAGTATACATGTATATATTGGCCCCACATCTCCCCATGTGTTTCAGTCTGTTTGCTGCTGGAGGAGGTTTCAATAGAATGTCCAGCCATGTGCTAAATCAGGTTTTGCGAGTATGGTTGGACATGAACAAAGATCTTAGCCAGTGGGCAGGAAATAATACATCATTTCCTGTGACATGAAGCTGGACACTGGCTGGACTTAAAAACCCAGAATGCACATGTGCTAAGGCCCCTTAGACTCTTGAGGATGGACATAACAACACATGGCTGAGTATCTCTCTTCCCCTGTAACTTCTTTACTTACTAGCCCTACATACCCTGTACTAACCCTCCTAGATATTGATAGATATATATAGGCAAAGTTGGTATAGTTGGGTGGGCCGATATTGCATGAGTGATTAGCAAACGTGGGTGGAAAATATATTAGGTAATTGGAAATTGTGAATCCGTTTTGTGTACTGTGTTAGTGTGATACCTAGTAGTATATTAACTGTAGACTTTTGTGTAATAAATACCTTTTATTAGCACACGGTTTTGTCTCAGTTGGTATATAGTATAAGGCACAGATAACGTTAGTGGAAATTAATTATTAATAGTCAAGTTTGATGTTAATAGTTAATATCAGACCTCAGTAGAGGTGTAGGAGAGTGCCCCCATTAATTACTGATATTTTGGAGGAAAATCACATCCTTATACAATGGTGAAAAAAATGCTGAAAAAATGCACCAAAATTTGCAGCAGCGTTTTTGATGGTGAAATAGAATGGGGTTTTTTTTTTAACAGAACTTTATGTACATGCATAAATAGAGACAGGACAATGAAAAAAATCGCTGAAAAAACTCACAAAAAATGCATCAAAAAACGCAGCAAAACGTTTTTGACGCAGCTGATTTCCTGCCAGAGATTGTGTTTTGATGCAGTTTTCTGAAGCTGAAAAACACAACATGTGTGAACACAGCCAAAGTAAAACTTAAAGGGGTTTACCTGCAAAGTTCATTTTAATCAATAGATCTTGATAATAATAAATTCCACAATTAGATGTGTTTAAATAAAATGTTCCTGTGCTGAGATAATCTTATAAATGGGCCCCTGCTGTGTAGTGTGTAATGGCTTTGTCTGACGGTACAGGGACATGGACAGATAATTCCACAGCTCCTGGGAAGGGGGAGACGCAAAAGAGTCTACAGACATTACAGGACTGGATCACAAAAAATTCTTTCTTTGAGGTAAAACATTTTTTAAAACCAGGCAGGGAAATGTTTTATCTCACATTCATTTTCAAGGAAAACGAACGAGTGCAATCCGATAAAAAATTGGATTCTACTTTGACCAATATTAATCTATGAGTTACCGCTCATCTGTGATTTTTTTCACAGCTGAAATCGGACTTAGAAAAAAAATCGCAAGTCAATGGGTGCGAGAAAAAAAAATCACACGGCTCTCGGACCTTGCGAGTGCCGTTCAATTTTTAAATACCCAGAATCAGTTAATTTATTTGAAAGAAACACACAGACTCCTTTAATAAATCTAAATTTAACTAATAACATAACACCCATTCCATTGAAGCCGATGTCAATTGAAATAAAATAACAAAGCATCATCATCCTCACCTGTCCCTGACGTGAATAAAATCATCCATTTGTTGCACGACAGGTCTAGGTCTGCTACATCAAGATGGCAGGCTGTATTGTCGCAAGATACGACTATACAGTCTGCCATCCTGCAGAGACAATTAGCTGTGCAAGCTTGCGCACCTCAGTGTGCTGGCAGAAAGGTCATCGGAGTCCTTATCCAATGAACTCTGTTCACCTCACTAACATTAACGCATGTGCGGTGAGAACTTTCCCACAGTACTGCAGTAAAAAAAGAACACACTTTGTAACGTGTGTTTTCACAGCGCAAATGCACCCAAAGACACATGCATATCATAAATAAATAAAAAAAAATGATGTGGGTTCCCCCCTTCTTTTTATAACCAGCCTTTGTAAAGAACAGAGGTGTGCTCTTGTATTAACAAGATAGGAAGGTCCATAGATATTGGCCCTTTCCCAGCCTAAAAATAAAAGCCTGCAGTTACCCCAGAATTGGCGCATCAATGAGATGCGCCAACTCAGGCTCTTTGCTGGCTTTTCCTGATTGCGTTGGTGCAGTGGCAATTGGGGTAGTAGTTTTATCAGGTTGATGTCAGCTTTGTAATGTAATGATTGACAAAAGTCTGGGATGGGCTGAAATGTTTTGTATGTGGACCTCCATTAAAAAGAACTTTTAATCAACCACGTGAGTGACGGGATTCATCATTTTAAGCCTTGTAATGTCAGCTGGCATCAAAACCAAGGGTTAGTAATGGAGTGGTGTGTATCAGACATCCCCATTACTAACCCAGTAATAAAAAAAAACAAAAACACACACACACACAGGAAAACATAGTTTATTTTAAAGAACACTCCCCCACACCTCGTTCACCTATTTATTAAAAAGCAAAAAAAAAACCATGAAGATCCAACGTAATCCAGCCAATCAGAAGAAGTCCAAAAATGGGAACCTGAAAGACATAAAAGGAAAGTTAAATAAATAAAAGGAAGAAACTCTCGCTCATTCGCCAATTTATTTTTAAATTACAATCTCTGCACCTGCGACGTGACCCATTGGGGTTCCCACGACATCTAACGATTCTGTACAGCAAGCTATGGAGCGTCGTTTTGAGAACCATGCTTCATAGGTCACTCCCGGTTATGTCTCACAACCGATAACGTCAGTAACTTAGTAATGTCATCGCTCATGAGTAGTGTTGAGTGATACCTTCCGATATCAGGAAATATCGGATCGGATTGGATCGGGCCGATACTCAAAAAGTATCGGATATCGCCGATTCCGATACCGGAAACCAATGCAAGTCAATGGGACACAAATATCGGAATGAAAATAAACCCTTTCTTTCCTTGTAGGTTAATTCTACATGAAGGAAAACAACTAACAATAATGTAGAATGTATTGGGGGAGGTGGTTGCCCAAATCGATGGGAACAGTGCTCACAGTGAAACATGAAAAGCCGGCAATTCAGCAGCGGCATACACCGGTACCCGACAATTTAGAACAGAAAGAATAGAGCTTCACACATAGATTAGATAGATAGAAACATGTCAGTCACATATATAATAAGTACAGTGACAGTGTTGCTTACTGTACTTGTCATTTAGTGTAAAGGATTTATTTAAAAAAATAGTGTTTTCATGCACTGTCTCTTTAAAAAAGCTGGCCGGCAATTCAGCAGCGGTACCCGACAATTTAGAACAGAAAGATAGACCATCACACATAGATTAGATAGATATTATGTATGTGACTGACATGTTTCTAAGTACAGTGATAGTGTTGGTTACTGTACTTGTCATTTAGTGTTAAAATAAAGGATTTATTAAAAAAAAAATTGGCGTGGGGTTCCCCGTAATTTTAGGCTCTAGCGGAGGTTAAGCACATGGCTGGGGCAGATGTTTGAAGTCTGGGAAGGGGGTAATACCCACGGAGCTTCCCAGGCTACTAATATCAGCCCCCAGCTGAATACCTAGCCTTTTCTAGCTATTAAAATGGGGGACCTCCCCAAAAAAATGACGTGGGGTCCCCCCTATGTTAATAACTAGCAAAGGCTAGGCAGACAGCTGGGGGCTGATATTAATAGCCCAGGAAGGGTGCCATGAATATTGGCACCCTCCCAGGCTAGAAACACCAGCCGTCAGCCGCCCCCAGAAATGTCGCATCCATAGGATGCGCCAATTCTGGCACATAGCCTCGCTCTTCCCACTGCCCTGTAGCGGTGGCAGTGGGGTAATAGGGCTGGGGTTGATGTCAGCTTATAATGCCAGCTGACATCAAGCCCAGGTTAGTAATGGAGAGGCGTCTATAATACACCCCCATTGCTAACCCCATAGTCAAAGTTACAAAAAAACACAAACACCCAGAATAAAGTCCTTTAATTGAAATAAACACACAATTCTTTATTGTTCTAAATTAAACCATACTTACCATCACGCCCATTCCAGCTGAAGCCAACGATCTCCTGCAATAAAAGAAAAATAATAAAGCAACATCATCCTTACTTTTCCATGGTTCCCAGGATAGCTCCAGCTCTGCTACATCGAGATGACGGGCTGGACCGCAGCAGAAAGCTGCCATCTAGCCTGTCATCCCGCAGACACTGAGAAGCGCAGGTATGCTTGCGCTCCTCAGTTTCTGGCTGTGACGGCATCCAGATGAGCCGACAATGAACTCAGCTCACCTCATGCACGTCACTGACAGCGTGGGAGAATTCTCCTGCGCATGCGGCGAGCTTGAGAGAATTCTCACGCTAAAGCGCTTAGCGCAGCAGAATTTTCCCACGCTGTCAGTGACGTGCATGAGGTGAGCTGAGTTCATTGGACATAACCTCGGCTCATCTGGATGCCGTCACAGCCAGACACTGCAGAGCGCAAGCATGCGTACTCTTCTCAGTGTCTGCGGGATGACAGGCTGGATGGCAGCTTTCTGCTGCGGTCCAGCCTGTCATCTCGATGTAGCAGAGCTGAAGCTGTCGTGGGAACCATGGAAAGGTAAGGATGATGTTGCTTTATTATTTTTCTTTTATTGCAGGAGATCATTGACTTCAGCTGGAATGGGCGTGATGGTAAGTATGGCTTAATGTAGAACAATAAAGAATTGTGTGTTTATTTCAATTAAAGGACTTTTTTCTGAGTGTTGTGTTTTTTTTAAATACTTTACTAGAAATTCATGGCGGTCATGTCTAATAATGGCGTGACCCCATGAATTTCGGGCTTAGGGCCAGCTGATAATGCCAAGCTGGCCCTAAACCCTTTATTACCCAGTGAGCCACCGCACCAGGGCCCTGGATGAGTTGGGTACAGCGCCAGAAGATGGCGCTTCTATGAACGTGCCATTTTCCGGGGTGACTGTGAACTACAATTTGCTGCGGGGGGGGGGGGGGGGCAGAAAGCTTGGGCCTCCCTGCTCTGCGGATACCAGCCCCCAGCTGCCTAGTTGTACCTGGCTGAACACAAATATAGTGCGAAGCCCCACGTCAATTTTTTTTTAAAATTATTTCGTGAATTTCCTGAAATAATTTTTTAAAAATTGACATGGGGCTTCGCACTATATTTGTGTCCAGCCAGGTACAGCAGGCAGGAAGGGGCAGCCCCCAACCACCAGCTGCCTATTTTTACCTGGCCGGACACAACAATATAGGGAAGCCCTTTTTTTCTTAATTGTTTCATGAATTTCATGAAATAATTAAAAAAAAAATACGTGGGGCTTCGCACTATTTTTGTGTCCAGCCAGGTACAACTAGGCAGCTGGGGGCTGGAATCTGCAGTGCAGGGAGGCCCAAGCTTTCTGCCCCCCCCCCCACCCCCGCTGCAAATTGCAGTCCGCAGCCACCCCGGAAAATGGCGCGTTCATAGAAGCGTCATCTTCTGGCGCTGTACCCAACTCATCCAGGGCCCTGGTGCGGTGGCTCACTGGGTAATAAAGGGGTTAGGGCCAGCTTGGTATTATCAGCTGGCCCTAAGCCCGAAATTCATGGGGTCACGCCAATATTAGACATGACCGCCATGAATTTCTAGTAAAGTATTTCAAAAAACACAACACCCAGAATAAAGTCCTTTAATTGAAATAAACACACAATTCTTTATTGTTCTAAATTAAACCATACTTACCATCACGCCCATTCCAGCTGAAGCCAACGATCTCCTGCAATAAAAGTAAAATAATAAAGCAACATCATCCTTACCTTTCCATGGTTCCCAGGACAGCTTCAGCTCTGCTATATTCACATGACAGGCTGGATCGCAGCCGAAAGCTGCCATCCAGCTTGCCATGACGCAGACACTGAGAAGCGCAGGCATGCTTGCGCTCCTCAGTGTCTGGCTGTAACGGCACAAAGATGAGCCGAGGTCATGTCCAATGAACTCAGCTCACCTCATGCACGTCACTGACAGCGTGGGAAAATTCTCCTGCACTCAGCGCTTCAGCGTGAGAATTCTCCCACGCTGCATGAGGTGAGCTGAGTTCATTGGACATGCACGTCACTGACAGCGTGGGAAATTTCTCACTCTGAAGCGCTGAGTACAGTAGAATTTTCCCACGCTGTCAGTGACGTGCATGAGGTGAGCTGAGTTCATTGAACATGAACTCGGCTCATCTGGATGCCGTCACAGCCAGACACTGAGGAGCGCAAGCATGCCTACTCTTCTCAGTGTCTGCTGCATGGCAAGCTGGATGGCAGCTTTCTGCAGCGATCCAGCCTGTCATGTGAATGTAGCAGAGCTGAAGCTGTCGTGGGAACCATGGAAAGGTAAGGATGATGTTGCTTTATTATTTTACTTTTATTGCAGGAGATCGTTGGCTTCAGTCGGAATGGGCGTGATGGTAAGTATGGTTTAATTTAGAACAATAAAGAATTGTGTCTTTATTTCAATTAAAGGACTTTATTCTGGGTGTTTATGTTTTTTTTTTAACTTTGACTATGCTCCATTACTAACCTGGGCTTGATGTCAGCTGGCATTATAAGCTGACATCAACCCCAGCCCTATTACCCCACTGCCACCGCTACAGGGCAGTGGGAAGAGCGAGGCTAAGTGCCAGAATTGGCGCATTCTATTTATGCGCCATTTCTGAGGCGGCTGACGGCTGGTGTTTCTAGCCTGGGAGGGGGCCAATATTCATGGCACCCTTCCTGAGCTATTAATATCAGCCCCCAGCTGTCTGCCTAGCCTTTGCTAGCTATTAAAAAAGGGGGGACCCCACGTCATTTTTTTGGGGGGTCCCCCATTTTAATGAGACATGACCGGGAGTGACCCGTGAAGCGACCTATGAGCCCATTCCAATAAAATGAAGGTAAACTATTTCATCAACTGTTGTGTTCAAACTTTTTATTGGTACTGTACATGAGCATCCCTTTATAGTGAACCCCTTCAGTGCTGTTACTTTTTCTTCTCTTTGTAATTTATTACTCAAGAAGCTGTCCTCTTTTCTCATATATCCTGAAGTTCTAAATCTTGAAGGGGTTGTCCGGTCAAAATGGATAAGTCTGCAGTCACACTGTGTGACTGCAGACTCATGAATCCCCCTAGCACAGGCACTTTGCGCTATGGGGATTTGCCGATATGAGACCCGGGACCGGAGGCTATGTATGGTTTCATGTATGTGTATGTGAATGGTTAAAGTGGATCTGTCTCCAGATTTCACAATCCTTCCTCTTCTGCTACTGGTGACATCTCTCACTGCTAAGTGCAAACAGATGCTGGTACGGAAAGTATTCAGACCCCTTTAAATTTGTCACTCTTTTTTTCATTGTAGCCATTTGGTAAATTCTAAAATGTTCATTTTTTTTCTCATTAAAGTACACTCTGCACCCCATCTTGACTGAAAAAAAAACAGAAATGTAGACATTTTTGCAAATTTATTAAAAAATAATATCTGAAATATCATATGGTCATAAGTATTCAGACCCTTTGCTCAGACACTCATATTTAAGTCACATGCTGTCCATTTCCTTGTGATCCTCCTTGAGATGGTTCTACTCCTTCATTGGAGTCCAACTGCGTTTAATTAAACTGATAGGACTTGATTTGAAAAGGCACACACCTGTCTGTATAAGACCTCACAGCTCACAGTGCATTTCAGACCAAATGAGAATCATGAGCTCAAAGGAACTGCCCAAGGAGCTCAGAGACAGAATTGTGGCAAGACACAGATCTGGCTAAGGTTGCAAATGAATTTCTGCATTACCCAAGGTTCCTAAAAGCAAAGTGGCCTCCATAATCTTTAAATGGAAGAAGTTTGGGACCACCAGAAGTCTTCCTAGACCTGGCCGTCCAGCCAAACAGAGCAATCATGGGAGAAGAGCCTTGGTGAGAAAGGTAAAGAAGAACCCCAAGATCACTGTGGCTGAGCTCCAGAGATGCAGTAGGGAGATGGGAGAAAGTTCCACAAAGTCAACTATCACTGTAGCCCTCCACCAGTTGGGCCTTTATGGCAGAATGGCCCGATGGAAGCCTCTCCTCAGTGCAAGAAATATGAAAGCCTGCATAAAGTTTGCTGAAAAACACATCAAGGACTCCAGACTATGAGAAATAAGATTCTCTGGACCGATGAGATGAAGATAGAACTTTTTGGTGATAATTCTAAGCGGTATGTGTGGAGAAAACCAGGCACTGCTCATCACCTGCCCAATACAATCCCAACAGTGAAACATGGTGGTGGCAGCATCATGCTATGGGGGTCTTTTTCAGCTGCAGGGACATGACGACTGGTTGCAATTGAAGGAAACATGAATGTGGCCAAGTACAGAGATATCCTGGATGAATACCTCTACCAGAGTGCTTTGGACCTCAGACTTGGCCGAAGGTTCACCTTCGAACAAGACAATGACCCTAAGCACACAGCTATAATGACAAAGGCGTGGCTTCAGAACAACTCTGTGACCATTCTTGACTGGTCCAGCCAGAGCTCTGGCCTAAACCCAATTGAGCATCTCTGGAGAGACCTGAAAATGGCTGTCTACTAACGTTCACCATCCAACCTGACAGAACTGGAGAAAGGAAGAATGGCAGAGGATCCCCAAATCCAGGTGTGAAAAAATTGTTGCATCATTCCCAAGAAGACTCATGACTGTACTAGCTCAAAAGAGTGCTTCTACTCAATACCGAGCAAAGGGGCTGAATAGTTATGACCATGTGATATTTCAGTTTTTCTTGTTTAATAAATTTGCAAAAATTTCTACATTTCTGTTTTTTTTTTCAGTCAAGATGGAATGCAGAGTGCACTTTAATGAGAAAAAAATGAACTTTTTAGAATTTACCAAATGGCTGCAATGAAACAAAGAGTGAAAAATTTAAAGGGGTCTGAATACTTTCCGTACCTACTGTATATTGTCCTCTATTTGGTTCTTCCTGAACCTTGGTATTTGGTGATTCTTCCTATGGTCAGAATGCACCTAGGTCTTTCTAGGGTCTCAACTGATGTAATATTACTTTTTCTTTCCTTAAAGGGAACCTGTGACATGAAAGAAGCTATTTTTCTGCATATATGGGGTTAATCTGCAGATTAATAGAGTTCTGAACCTGCCCAGCACTTAGACCCCTACTGTCATGAGGTAATGATCTTTATTCCTCCTTTTAGCATTCTGGTTTCAGTCACGGGCGGCGCCGGCGCGGGTTCAGTCACCGTTCTCTGTATAGAGTGCGGTGGCTGTAACCTCGTCCCCGCCAGTGATTGACAGCCGGCCCTACTGCTGAGCTGCTGTAAGTCAGTGCAGGGGAGTGTTTGCAGCCACTTCTCACTATACACAGAGCGGTGACTGAATCCAATGGATGCCGGGAGAAATAAAGTTCAGAGCAGGGTTAATCTGGAGATTATCCCCATATCTGCAGTCTGATTGTGTTTTTTTCAGGTGACAGGTTCCCTTTAAGGAAAGAACCATTTTTTATTGTAGTTAATAATTCTTACATGCATGTAGTAATGTCTTTTTTTTTCTTAAATCTGCAGTGCAAGTGGGCCTAGCGGACAACTCTACGAGCATTCAGAAGGTATAATGAAATCTATGACTTTATATTTTATTGATTCCAAACTTTTTATAGGTTTTATAAAATGTACATATAAATAATAGCTTGACACCGGCAATAAAATCTAAAAGGGAATTTGTCGGCAGGTTTTACTTCTCATCTGAGAGGAGCGTAATGTAGACAAATAGAAGCTGAATCCAACAATGTATCACTTAGATTACTGGTTGCAGCAGTTCTGACCCAATCAGAGCTTTTAGATTTAGAATGAAGCAGAGCTGAGAAAGCTGTCCCCACCCACACCAGGCTCTCCATGTACAAAGTCCATAGACGGTGTGCTGCTTATCACAGCAGGGGGCGTTGCTGGACTAGTGTTGTCCGGCAATGTTAATCTCTTCTTGATAAATCCTTGACAATTACTAAGCAACACCGCACGCACTTTGACAAGTGACACATCTCTGAATTCTGTGTTTCAGCCGCTATCTCCTGCTGTCCTCAGATTACATAGCAAAAACCTGCTGACAGATTCCCTTTAACCCCTTTACAACCCAAGGTGGTTTGCACGTTAATGACCAGGCCAATTTTTACAATTCTGACCACTGTCACTTTATGAGGTAATTACTCTGGAACGCTTCAACGGATCCCCCTGATTCTGAGATTGTTTTTTCGTGACATATTGTACTTCATGATTGTGGTAAAATTTCTTCGATATCACTTGCGTTTATTTGCGAAAAAAATGGAAATTTGGCGAAAATTTTGAAAATTTTGCAATAAATAACATTTCCCACATGTCTACTTTACATCAGCACAATTTTGGAACCAACATTTTTTTTTTGTTAGGGAGCTATAAGGGTTAAAAGTTGACCAGCGATTTCTCATTTTTACAACAAAATTTACAAAAACAATTTTTTTAGGGACCACATCACATTTGAAGTCACTTTGAGGGGTCTATATGACATAAAATACCCAAAAGTGACACTATTCTAAAAACTGCACCCCTCAAAGTGCTCAAAACCACATTCAAGAACTTTATTAACCCTTCAGGTGCTTCACACCAATTAATTGAACGTGAAAGGAATAAATGGACATTTAACTTTTTTTCACTAACATTTTATTTTAGACCCCAATTTTTGTATTTTCACAAGGGTACCAGGAGAAATTGCACCCCATAAGTTGTTGTGCAATTTCTCCTAAGTATGCAGATACCCCATGTGTTGGAGAAAACTACTGTTTGGGCGCATGTCAGGGCTCGGAAGGGAAGGAGTGACGCTTTTGAACGCAGACTTTGATGGAATGGTCTGTGGGCGTGATGTCACGTTCTCAGAACCCCTGATGTGCCTAAACAGTGGAAATGCCCAACAAGTGCCCCCTTTTTGGTAGTGGTAGTTGATTTTTGAATTTTATAATGTAGTTGTTAGGAGGGCGGTTGCAGACAACTTTATTAAAATGGAACGCAACCGACCTCGGGGTCCGCGATGCAGCCTGGAGGACTGCTGCCGAACACTTTCCGGGTGGAAAGGTACGCAACCAACTTAAATGTTAAACCCTTCCGTGTTACCGCACACATGAACGGGTATAGCGGTTCGCTCTATCTCCGTTAACTGCACGGGAGAAGAGTGACCGGGATAGCACCTACTTAACTGAAGAACCACTCCGTGTTAATGCACACGGAGCTGGCTTCAGCGGTTCACACAATCTCCAAGACCTGCAGGGAGACGTGCGACTGGAGGGAAAGCAGTAGCCCTATCTTCGATACAGGCGCTACGCTCTAGGGATTGGCGCTAGATGCGTGTGTGACTACGCGACGGGTACACGTGCCTCCAGCCGGCGTGCCACCTGACAGAAGGTTACTACTCCACGTGGCTGACAGGCGATAGCCGTGGACAGGGTGTCTGCAGGCTGCTCGAGGTATTAGGAGACTCCTTTGGCTGAGCCAGGCTGCTAGACGTAGCTACCTGCCTAAGCAAATCTAAGCCTGCCTGAGTGACCTACGCTAATTAGCCAAGCTAACTCTGGCATCGGCAGGTCACGGAGAGAGCAGCTAGAGAGCACGTGGAATACACTCGTCCACACAAACAACACTTGCAAAATGATCTGAGCGCTGCGCCATGTTTGTGGGGGGGCCTTTTAAAGACTAAGCCCTTACCCACGCGCCATTGGTGATGTTACCCGTGGACCAATCAGTCGGTGGCAGGTCACCGGGTCAGGTGAGTGCCAACCCACCAATCATGATCCGCCAGGTCACGGACATGCTCAGTTCGGCAAATCCTGGACTTAGATTCCACAAGCCCTGTCTCCTTCTGCAACCTATGCTTAACATTGCTAGGCACAACTACCTGGGAGATAAACAGTGCTCGCGGACCAGCTAGGCGTTGGGGCTGACGGTGATTCTGAGCAGCATCAGCCCTGGCTGGACTGAAATGGGAGACCATAGAAGGTCCTGGACCCATTTCGAATCCAGCACCAGACCGACACCTAACAGTAGTGTTATACATCAGTTGTGTAGGACAACCTGATGAACACTACACAACTGATGTATGACAACCTGACGAACACTACGTCAGTTGTGTAGTGTTTGTCAGGTTCTCATACGTCAGAAATTAATTTAATAGTCCATCGAAGTATGGTACCTTTTGAAGCAGTCTTTCATACACAGGCCAGGTTTGTCAGGGCAGTTGTCACATTGATAAATGGTGTCCTTGCGTATTCCACTTTTATAACACACTCGGCTCCTCTTTTGTGACTTTCCTTTTTTTCCGCTGTGAGGGATCTGCCCTGGGAAATGCTGGCCTGGTACAATTCTCAGTCCTTCAATTCCGGAACTACTAGGGCCTGCTCTGTCACCGCTGCCAAATATCAGGGCCTTGATAACAGTCTCCTGGAAGTGAAGGTACGACGTAGAAGTCTGGCCTGCACATTGTGACAGAAGGAAAGCGTTGTGCATTGCCATCTGTACAATGTGCACGGCCAGCTTCTTATACCATACCTTGGCCTTTCTGAAAGATCAACTCCCCCCATGTACTTGTACCCCACTACACAGTCTGGTTTGGCGACCTGTGTAGTGGAACCTCTTACAGAGCTGAGGGTGCTGCCATCACCATGTATGGTGGTCAACAAAAGGACATCCCTCTTGTCCTTGTACTTGACCATCAGCAGGTGGTCGCTACATTGGGCTCTGCTCTCACCCCTTCTGAGCAGCTGCCCAATTAGCGTCTTTGGGAGGCCTTTCTAATTTTTGCGGACAGTACCGCAGGCTGCAGTACGTCGCGCAGAGAGGGACTTGAAGAGCGGGATACTTGTATAAAAGTTATCCACAAAGAGGTGATAACCTTTATCCAGCAGTGGGTGCACCAAGTCCTACACAATTTTCCCACTCACTCCCAGAACGGGGAGGCATTCAGGGGGTTCAATCTGGGAGTCCTTCCCTTCATAAGCTCTAAACTTGTGAGTGTACCCTGAGGTACTCTGAAAAAGTTTATACAGCTTGATCCCGTACCTGGACCTCTTACTGGGCAGGTACTGCCGGAATCCAAGCCGCCTTTTAAAAGAGATTAAGGACTCATCCACGCAGATGTCCCTTTGGGGCACGTCCACTTCAGCAAACTTGTTGTTGAAGTGTTCGATGACCGGCCGAACTTTGAAAAGACGATCAAAGTTCGGGTCATCGCGTGCAGGACACCTTGCATTATCTTGGTAATGCAAGAACTTGTGGATGGCCTGAAAGCGTCTCCAGATCATGGCCATTCGGAACACTGGAGTGTTATACAAAACGTCAACACTCCAGTATTGCCGAAGTTCGGGCTTGTTCAGGATCCCCATAAGAAGGACCAGGCCCCAAAACTTCATCATTTCTACTGTGTCTACAGGAGACCAGTTAGAAAATGATGAAGAGGGGTTTTGTTCCAAAAATTGATGAGCGTATAAATTAGTTTGGCCCACCATGAGGTTTACAAAATCCTCAGAGAAAAAGACTTTGAAAAAGTCTATTTCTGTGAGGCCGGTGGTGTCAAACTTGATTCCTGATTCCGCCACAAAATCAGTAATCAGTGGTGCATCATTTTCGGGGGGCGAGGTCCATATGGGATCAGTAGTGGGGAGCGCTGGATCATTGTCTCTCCTGCGGCGATGGCGGGGCAGTCCAGCAGAACCGGAGGAAGAGGAGGAAGAAGAGGAAGACGAGTCGGAAAATTAAATAAATGTGGGATCCTCGCCCTCGCTGTCAGTGTCGGTGGCAAGAATAGCGTATGCCTCCTCCGCTGAATAGCGAGTTTGGGATGAGCGGGACATTGTTTTTTATGTATGTGGTGCGTGTGTGTTCATACTTTATTTAGAGTGTGTGTGTGTCAATACTTTGTTTAGAGTGTGTGGAAAAAGGAAATTCTGTATGTGGTGCAAACAGCAACGATGTCACCGATCAATACTCGGCGGCTGCTGGATGTGCGCACGGATGTGTGGGGAGTGGGAAGAGGGAAATTGGGGTGGTTGAGGGGAGATCAGAGATGACTTACCAAAGTCCTCTCTGTTCTTCTTTCAGGATCAGGAGCCTGGACCGGGAGCCCGGCGCTGGTGACCAGGAGCCCGGCGCAGGAGACTGGGAGCCCGGAGCAGGAAACCGGGAGCCCGGAGCAGGAGACCGGCGCTGGTGACCGGGAGCCCAGAGCAGGAGACCGGGAGCCCGGAGCAGGAGACCGGGAGCCCGGAGCAGGAGACCGGTACTGGAGCTGGAGAACAGAACCAAGAGAATTAACAGGGACACTGGGGTGAGGGAGATTGGGGTGGGAAGGGGGGTAAAAAGATGGGGGAGTGGGGAGAGGGGGATTGGGGTGGATGAGGGGAGATCAGAGATGGACTTACCAAGGGGTCAACAGGATCAGCAGCAGGACCGGAACAGGAGACGGAGCCCGGAGCAGGAGACCGGAGCTGGTGACCGGGAGCCTGGAACGAGAGCCCGGCGCTGGTGACCGGGAGCCCGGTGCCGGAGCCTGGCGCTGGTGACCGGGAGCGGAGCTGGAGACTCGGACCGGAGCTGGAGACCGCTGCAGGACGCAGAAAAAAGAATGGTGGTAAGGGGGGGTAAAAAGAGGGGGGAGGGGGGATTGGGGTGGATGAGGGGAGAACAGACTTACCAAAGTCTTCTCTGCAGGATCAGCAGCAGGATCAGCAGCAGGCTCTGGAGCAGGATACCCAGGACGCTGGAGCAGAAGATCCAGGAGCAGCAGCAGCGACTGGAACAGGAGAGAAGATGGTCTTGTGGTGTCACAGAATATTCTGTGGCACTACAAGGCTCAGCACACACACATCAGATGTGACCGCTCTGTAGAAATCCTCACCAAGTGTGAGGGTCTGCAGGGCGGTCACAGGGTGATGATGGGGTGGTGACAGGTGGAGGTAGTCAGATAATCTGATTGGAGCAATCAATGTCATCAATGATTGCTCCAATCAGAGTTCCTGAATACAGGTGACCGGGCGGTCACAGGGAGGTGTCACCTCTCTGTGACCCCCTGTGGTGCATGCTGTGCCCTAGCCATCTGATTGGTGACATTGATTGCACCAATCAGACATGGCTGTAGCAGAGCACGCACAACAGGGGGTCACAGAGAGGTGACACCTCCCTATGACAGCCCGGTCATCTGTATTCAGGAACTCTGATTGGAGCGATCGATGTCATCATCGATCGCTCCAATCACAGCAGTCTGGGGACTTTGATTACATTACAGGGGGTCATGGGGCAGTGACAGGCAGGTCACAAGCCGGTCACCGCCCCATGTCCGTCCTGTTGTCGCGCTACGATCGGTGCGATCGATGTGATCGGCGATCGCACCGATCATAGCAGTCTGGGGCCAGGGCTGGGGTGTCCTAGCAATAGCCTAGGATCGGTGCTCTTTGATCTGCAGCCTAGGATCGGTGCTCCTCTGTTTCCGGCAATCACATTGCCGGAAACAGTGAGTAATGCTGTAAAGAGGTGTAAAGGGGTTAACAGAGCATGGATCGGGGGTCGGCAATTAGTTTTCTCAAGGGCTCACATGAAATACTGTGACTGTAGTGCAGGGCTAAACCAACACACTGAATTTAAGAATATTAGTGGAAATATTAAGCAAAGTTATATTAATTTATACTGCTTACTATTGATGAGAATTAAGTATGTTGATCCACTGCCACTATTAGGCAATGTGCCCACAATGCAGAAACGCTCCGGATTTTTCCTGAGCTTTTCTGCATCTCCCTGGCAGAAAAAACTCATGCAGATTTTACATGCGTATTTTCAGCCCGGGACAAGCGTTTGTCACGCGTTTAGCACATGCGATTTCCCATGCGGGTTGTCAAGCGTTTTCTAAAAGATTTTGGCTTGGAAAAGTGCTTGACAACTTGGTCACACTATATAAATCCATGCAACCGTGTGACCAAGTTAGTTAAAAAAAAGAATAAAAATGGTAAAAACTCTAAAAAAATCCATTATACTCACCTTCCGATGGCCCACGGTCTCCTTCTCCGGTCTCCCTGGTGGCCCGTGGTGGTGTAAAAGGACCTTCCATGATGTAATTTAGTCAGGTGACAGGTCACATGACCGCTGACGTTGACGAGCCACCGGGGAGCCAAGACACACCGGAGAGAAGACCGCAGGCCATCAGAAGGTGAGTATAATGTTTTTTTTAATTTTAATTTTTTTTTTACAGGTACTATGGTACCCGGGTCTGGATGAGAGTCTCCTCTTCTGCATCCGCACATTGAATTGCTTAATTTCCGCATGTGTACATGTAGTCATGCAGATATTATGCGATTCAATGCAAGTCAATGGCGGCAAAAACGCTGCGCTTACGCAAAATAGTTGGTAGTGCTGCGCTTTTTTCTGTAATAATAATCCGCAGCGGATATTTCCGCAGCATGTGCACAGCACATGTGGATTATCATTGGGGAACATTGCAGACCTCCTACCAAGCGTTTTTTAAGCGTAATTGCCGCTGCAGAAACGCTTAAAAAACGCATAGTGGGCACACAGCCCACTAGAGCTTATTTTATTGTGTTCTTACTAGGAGCAGCCAATCAAAACCATATGATTTATGAATTATTATAACGTCTCATGCAGGGGCGGGCACTGAGACCAAAGGGTCCCTGTGCAAGAATTGTGTATGGCCCCCCCTTCTTAAAGGGGACTTTCATTTTAATTATTTTTGTGCTCATCGGCTTGCGCTAGGGAAAAAAAATAATAAAATCAGAGTTACTCATTTTCACCTAGTCTAAAAATAATAAAATCAGAGTTACTCATTTTCACCTAGTCTAAAAATAATAAAATCAGAATTACTCATTCTCACCTAGTCAAAAAATAATAAAATCAGAGTTACTCATATTCACGTAGTCTAAAAATAATAAAATCAGTTACTCATTTTCACCTAGTCTAAAAATAATAAAATCAGACTTACTCATTTTCACCTAGTCTAAAAATAATAAAATCAGAGTTACTCATTTTCACCTAGTCTAAAAATAATAAAATCAGAGTTACTCATTTTCACCTAGTCTAAAAATAATAAAATCAGAGTTACTCATTTTCACCTAGTCTAAAAATAATAAAATCAGAGTTACTCATTCTCACCTAGTCTAAAAATAATAAAATCAGAGTTACTCATTTTCACCTAGTCTAAAAATAATAAAATCAGTTACTCATTTTCACCTAGTCTAAAAATAATAAAATCAGAGTTACTCATTCTCACCTAGTCTAAAAATAATAAAATCAGAGTTACTCATTTTCACCTAGTCTAAAAATAATAAAATCAGAGTTACTCATTCTCACCTAGTCTAAAAATAATAAAATCAGAGTTACTCATTTTCACCTAGTCTAAAAATAATAAAATCAGAGTTACTCATTTTCACCTAGTCTAAAAATAATAAAATCAGAGTTACTCATTCTCACCTAGCCTAAAAATAATAAAATCAGAGTTACTCATTTTCACCTAGTCTAAAAATAATAAAATCAGAGTTACTCATATTCAAGTAGTCTAAAAATAATAAAATCAGAGTTACTCATTTTCACCTAGTCTAAAAATAATAAAATCAGTTACTCATTTTCACCTAGTCTAAAAATAATAAATCAGAGTTACTCATTTTCACCTAGTCTAAAAATAATAAAATCAGAGTTACTCATTTTCACCTAGTCTAAAAATAATAAAATCAGAGTTACTCATTTTCACCTAGTCTAAAAATAATAAAATCAGAGTTACTCATTTTCACCTAGTCTAAAAATAATAAAATCAGAGTTACTCATTTTCACCTAGTCTAAAAATAATAAAATCAGAGTTACTGATTTTCACCTAGTCTAAAAATAATAAAATCAGAGTTACTCATTTTCACCTAGTCTAAAAATAATAAAATCAGAGTTACTCACTTTCACCTAGTCTAAAAATAATAAAATCAGAGTTACTCATTTTCACCTAGTCTAAAAATAATAAAATCAGAGTTACTCATTGTCACCTAGTCTAAAAATAATAAAATCAGAGTTACTCATTTTCACCTAGTCTAAAAATAATAAAATCAGAGTTACTCATATTCACGTAGTCTAAAAATAATAAAATCAGAGTTACTCATTTTCACCTAGTCTAAAAATAATAAAATCAGTTACTCATTTTCACCTAGTCTAAAAATAATAAATCAGAGTTACTCATTTTCACCTAGTCTAAAAATAATAAAATCAGAGTTACTCATTTTCATCTAGTCTAAAAATAATAAAATCAGAGTTACTCATTTTCACCTAGTCTAAAAATAATAAAATCAGAGTTACTCATTTTCACCTAGTCTAAAAATAATAAAATCAGAGTTACTCATTTTCACCTAGTCTAAAAATAATAAAATCAGAATTACTCATTTTCACCTAGTCTAAAAATAATAAAATCAGAGTTACTCATTTTCACCTAGTCTAAAAATAATAAAATCAGAGTTACTCACTTTCACCTGGTCTAAAAATAATAAAATCAGAGTTACTCATTTTCACCTAGTCTAAAAATAATAAAATCAGAGTTACTCATTTTCACCTAGTCTAAAAATAATAAAATCAGTTACTCATTTTCACCTAGTCTAAAAATAATAAATCAGAGTTACTCATTTTCACCTAGTCTAAAAATAATAAAATCAGAGTTACTCATTTTCACCTAGTCTAAAAATAATAAAATCAGAGTTACTCATTTTCACCTAGTCTAAAAATAATAAAATCAGAGTTACTCATTTTCACCTAGTCTAAAAATAATAAAATCAGAGTTACTCATTTTCACCTAGTCTAAAAATAATAAAATCAGAGTTACTCATTTTCACCTAGTCTAAAAATAATAAAATCAGAGTTACTCATTTTCACCTAGTCTAAAAATAATAAAATCAGAGTTACTCATTTTCACCTAGTCTAAAAATAATAAAATCAGAGTTACTCATTTTCACCTAGTCTAAAAATAATAAAATCAGAGTTACTCATTTTTACCTATTCTAAAAATAATAAAATCAGAGTTACTCATTTTCACCTAGTCTAAAAATAATAAAATCAGAGTTACTCATTTTCACCTAGTCTAAAAATAATAAAATCAGAGTTACTCATTTTCACCTAGTCTAAAAATAATAAAATCAGAGTTACTCATTTTCACCTAGTCTAAAAATAATAAAATCAGAGTTACTCATTTTCACCTAGTCTAAAAATAATAAAATCAGAGTTACTCATTTTCACCTAGTCTAAAAATAATAAAATCAGAGTTACTCATTTTCACCTAGTCTAAAAATAATAAAATCAGAGTTACTCATTTTCACCTGGTCTAAAAATAATAAAATCAGAGTTACTCATTTTCACCTAGTCTAAAAATAATAAAATCAGCGTTACTCATTTTCACCTAGTCTAAAAATAATAAAATCAGAGTTACTCATTTTCACCTAGTCTAAAAATAATAAAATCAGAGTTACTCATTTTCACCTAGTCTAAAAATAATAAAATCAGAGTTACTCATTTTCACCTAGTCTAAAAATAATAAAATCAGCGTTACTCACTTTCACCTGGTCTAAAAATAATAAAATCAGAGTTACTCATTTTCACCTAGTCTAAAAATAATAAAATCAGAGTTACTCATTTTCACCTAGTCTAAAAATAATAAAATCAGAGTTACTCATTTTCACCTAGTCTAAAAATAATAAAATCAGAGTTACTCATTTTCACCTAGTCTAAAAATAATAAAATCAGAGTTACTCATTTTCACCTAGTCTATTGATGTCTTTATGCTCCTGGCCTGTCCGTGTTTACAGGCTGCAGTGGTAATATCTCATGTGACCACTGTAGCCAATCATAGGGTCAGCAGCTTGTTCCATCTACCTTGGCATTACTGCTGAGCTCAGTCATTAAAAGGGTTTTCCTACAAACAAAAGTTAATTTTATAAATTGGCTGTGTCTGACCGTGTGCGGAACATGGTCTGATCATACCACAGCTCCTGGGCAGGGAAGGCTGCAAAAGACAATGCAGACATTCCAGCACGGGATCTCATAGGATTGATTCATTTTGTGAGGTAAAATATTTCACTGCCTGTGTTTAAACAATATTTTACCTCTCAAAATGAATCCTTTGTGATCCCCTGATGTAATGTCTGTATTGTCTTTGGCTTCCTCCTCCGCTCAGGAGCTGTGGTATTTTCCATACACGGTCAGACACAGACCATTTTTAAAATGAACTTTTGTTTCTGGGAAAACCCCTTTAAGCTCCAGCAGTCACGTGTTTTAGTCAGGACATCACGGCTGCAGCCTGAAAACAAAGACCAGGGCAGTAGCGGAAGAGGAATTGCTGACCCTGAGAGTATCCCTGATTTTATTGTTTTTCTCTAGGGCAAGCCTAAGGACAGTAAAAGAATTAAAACAGAAATTCACTTTAAGTAACATTATTTGATGCAATAAAAACATGTTAGGCACAAATCAAAAAATCACTTGTCATACAAGTAACATGAGTGCATCACACACCAGACACATCACACAAGCACAGCGCAGACTTGAGAGATGTCACACAAGCACAGCGCAGACTTGAGAGATGTCACACAAGCACAGCGCAGACTTGAGAGATGTCACACAAGCACAGCGCAGACTTGAGAGATGTCACACAAGCACAGCGCAGACTTGAGAGATGTCACACAAGCACAGCGCAGACTTGAGAGATGTCACACAAGCACAGCGCAGACTTGAGAGATGTCACACAAGCACAGCCCAGACTTGAGAGATGTCACACAAGCACAGCACAGACTTGAGAGATGTCACACAAGCACAGCGTAGACTTGAGAGATGTCACACAAGCACAGCACAGACTTGAGAGATGTCACACAAGCACAGCGCAGACTTGAGAGATGTCACACAAGCACAGCGTAGACTTGAGAGATGTCACACAAGCAGAGCGCAGACTTGAGAGATGTCACACAAGCACAGCGCAGACTTGAGAGATGTCACACAAGCACAGCGCAGACTTGAGAGATGTCACACAAGCACAGCGCAGACTTGAGAGATGTCACACAAGCACAGCGCAGACTTGAGAGATGTCACACAAGCACAGCGTAGACTTGAGAGATGTCACACAAGCAGAGCGCAGACTTGAGAGATGTCACACAAGCACAGCGCAGACTTGAGAGATGTCACACAAGCACAGCGCAGACTTGAGAGATGTCACACAAGCACAGCGCAGACTTGAGAGATGTCACACAAGCACAGCGCAGACTTGAGAGATGTCACACAAGCACAGCGTAGACTTGAGAGATGTCACACAAGCTGAGCGCAGACTTGAGAGATGTCACACAAGCACAGCGCAGACTTGAGAGATGTCACACAAGCACAGCGTAGACTTGAGAGATGTCACACAAGCAGAGCGCAGACTTGAGAGATGTCACACAAGCACAGCGCAGACTTGAGAGATGTCACACAAGCACAGCGCAGACTTGAGAGATGTCACACAAGCACAGCGCAGACTTGAGAGATGTCACACAAGCACAGCGCAGACTTGAGAGATGTCACACAAGCACAGCGTAGACTTGAGAGATGTCACACAAGCTGAGCGCAGACTTGAGAGATGTCACACAAGCACAGCGCAGACTTGAGAGATGTCACACAAGCACAGCGCAGACTTGAGAGATGTCACACAAGCACAGCGCAGACTTGAGAGATGTCACACAAGCACAGCTCTGACTTGAGAGATGTCACACAAGCACAGCGTAGACTTGAGAGATGTCACACAAGCACAGCTCTGACTTGAGAGATGTCACACAAGCACAGCACAGACTTGAGAGATGTCACACAAGCACAGCTTAGACTTGAGAGATGTCGCACAAGCACAGCTTAGACTTGAGAGATGTCACACAAGCTGAGCGCAGACTTGAGAGATGTCACACAAGCACAGCGCAGACTTGAGAGATGTCACACAAGCACAGCGTAGACTTGAGAGATGTCACACAAGCACAGTGCACAAATTACACAAGTAGATGTGCACATATCAGAAAGATCACAAGAATAAGCTGCACACATCTTACAAGTACTCCAACACGCATCACAGAAGTGCAGGACATACCGAGGAATTCTGAAGAGACAAGTTAGAAGGGCTCTACATTCAGGTTCTAAAATGGTCGTTCTGGAGGAATAGAAAGAGATAGATGTTACTTTATGTCACCAACTTATTCGTTCCATGTGTAGAAGACTTGGTGCTGTCCTTAACAATCATAGAGGTCATACAAAATACTAGATGTAGTAGTTTTGGTGTAGGGTGCATCACTGAATTTGGGTAAAACTGAAGATTTTGTAATGAAAGTTATGATATTAACATTACTTTCATGCTATGGGTGAAAAAAATGTTCTGTGAAACTCCGTCTTGTTAGTATTTTGGAAACTGTTCTTGTGTTCAGTGAGGTATTAACTAAAATCCTACTTCTTGTAGTCACTTTATGCTGGGTACTGAAAAAAAAAAAGATATTTATACATACCACACACCTACATGTTACATACATTGTTTTATCACCCTGACTAATCAGTATTTCCTTTTATTACTGGCATGATATGCCAACACTTTTGAGCATAGGTATGTACTGCACATTACCATTTCATGTTTCTTAGCCCTGTCTCGTGGTAATCAGTATTAACCTTTCTGACAGCCCCATTTTTCATATCTGAAACGTCACTTTATTTGGTAATAACTTTGAAATGCTTCTGCTAGTCATTCTGATATTCTGATCTTCTTTTTGGAACAAATTGTACCTGTTGCAGCTGGTAAATTTTAAATTAATACGTTTTGTTGTTATTCATGAAAATATCCCAGATTTTCTAAAAATTTAGAAAAATGTGAAATTTTAAACTTAAAGCGGTTGTGCCACCATAAAGAATACAATTGACCAACCAGAAAAGGTGGAAATAAATCGTTTTGTAATTTATAGTGATTCAAAATTATGCTTCATTCAAAAGATACCAAGCTTTTATTTTTCAAATGCTGTTCTCTGGCGCCCCCTGGCGTTATTCCATTACGTCCTGGTAGTGGGTGATCAGCTGGTCGAGTTTGCGCAGTTCCTGGCGTAAGAGCTCCCTACTCGCAGCATGCAAAATGTATTCTCTGTCACAAGGCCCCCTGCTGTAAGCACAACCTGTGTGTGATTCACCCCCTCCCCCTGTGCTCATAGCTCACAGCTGATCTCCGGGTGAGATACCCCCTCCCAATGCGCTCACAGCTCACCTCTGGGTCAGAAAACCCCCTCCTCCTCTGCTCATAGCTCTCAGTTGATCTCCGGGTGAGATACCCCCTCCCCCTGAGCTCATAGCTAATCTCCGGGTGAGATACCCCCTCCCCCTGCGCTCACTGCTGATCTCTAGGTGAGATACCCCCTCCCCCTGCGCTCACTGCTGCTCTCTAGGTGAGATACCCCCTCCACCTGCACTCACAGCTCATCTCCAAGTGAGATACCTCCCTCCCCCTGCGCTCACTGCTGATCTCTAGGTGAGACACCCTCCCCCTGCGCTCACTGCTGATCTCTAGGTGAGACACCCTCCCCCTGCGCTCACTGCTGATCTCTAGGTGAGATACCCCCTCCCCCTGCGCTCACTGCTGCTCTCTAGGTGAGATACGCCCTCCCCCTGCGCTCACTGCTGATCTCTAGGTGAGACACCCTCCCCCTGCGCTCACTGCTGATCTCTAGGTGAGACACCCTCCCCCTGCGCTCACTGCTGATCTCTAGGTGAGACACCCTCCCCCTGCGCTCACTGCTGATCTCTAGGTGAGACACCCTCCCCCTGCGCTCACTGCTGATCTCTAGGTGAGATACCCCCTCCCCCTGCGCTCACTGCTGCTCTCTAGGTGAGATACCCCCTCCCCCTGCGCTCACTGCTGATCTCTAGGTGAGATACCCCCTCCCCCTGCACTCACAGCTGATCTCTAGGTGAGATTCTCCCCCTGCACTCACAGCTCAACTCCGGGTGAGATACCCTCTCCCCCTGCACTCACTGCTGATCTCTGGGTGAGATACCCCCTCCCCCTGCACTCACAGATCATCTCTGAGTGAGATACCCCCTCCCCCTGCGCTCACTGCTGATCTCTAGGTGAGATACCCCCTCCCCCTGTGCTCACTGCTGATCTCTAGGTGAGATACTCCCCCTGAGCTCACTGCTGATCTCCGAGTGAGATACCCCTCCCCCTGTGCTCACAGCTCAGCTCTGGGTGAGATCATCTGCTTCGCAGACTAAGTATGGGAAGTGTTTCCCTGCTATCGGGCTCTCAAGTCTGTGAAGCAGATGATCTCACCCGGAGATGAGCTGTGAGCGCAGGGGGGGAGGGTGTCTAACCTGGAGATGAGCTATGAGCTGTGAGCACAATGGGAGGGAGTATCTCACCTGGAGATCATCTGTGAACACAGGGGGGAGGTATCTCACCCGGAGATCAGCTATGAGCACAGGGGGAGGGAGTGTCTCACCCCGAGATCAGCTATGAGCACAGGGGGAGAGGGTGTCTAACCTGGAGATGAGCTTTGAGCTGTGAGCACAATGGGAGGGAGTATCTCACCTGGAGATCATCTGTGAACACAGGGGGGAGGTATCTCACCTGTTGATCAGCTGTGAGTGCAGGGGGAGGGAGTGTCTCACCCCGAGATCTGCTATGAAGCAGGGGGAGGAGGTGTCCCACCTGGAGATCAGCTATGAGCACAGGGGGATGGGGTGAATGACAGACACTCTGTGTTTACAGCAGGGAGCCTTGTGACAAAGAATACATTGTGCATAACAATAGAGAACAAATGGAAGTCAGCTCACCCTCCAGGATTTCAGTGTGTTGAAGCCAGGAACAACGTGTGGTCACACTTGGAATCAATGCAAAAAAGAAGTGAAAAATTCCATTAAGTCAAATTCCATTCAGCTAATATGTTACTTTAGACCCAAATTTTAGCCTGCACAATTTATTATGTAATTTCTCCTAAACGCAGCATTGCCCCATACATAGCAGACACTAATATTTTCTAGCTATATACAGTACATGGCATTAAGGGTAAACAAAGCGGTTGTGCCACCATAAAGAATATAGTTAACCAACCAGAAAAGGTGGAAATAAACAGTTTTGTAATTTACATTGATTCAAAATTATGCTTCATTCAAAAGTTACCAAGCTTTTACTTTTATGAATGCTGCTCTCTGGCGCCCCCTGGCGTTATTATCCTACGTCCTGGTAGTGGGTGATCAGCTGGTCGGGTTTGGGCAGTTCCTGTCATAAGAGCTTCCAACCGGCAGTCTGCACAATGTATTGCAAGAAAAGAAATGGAAAATTCCATCTCCAAAAAAGTTGTATTAAAAAATTCCAAGTTGTTATTACATCATTTTAACATCTGATGAGGTCACAAGGTACATGGGGATTCACATAGCAATTCGTTTCCAAAGCCAACCAGCTTTCTTTGTCAAGCTACTATGACATGATTCTGTGATCTTTTAAATATTTCCGAAACCAATTACAAGTAATACACCAATTACATGACCAATGAGATCACACCCATTACATGACCAATGAGACAAATACATAGAAAGTTACATATCAAATACACTGCTCATAAAATAAAGGGAACACTTAAACAACAGAATATAACTCCAAGTAAATGAAACTTCTGTGAAATCAAACTGTCCACTTAGGAAGCAACACTGATTAACAATCAATTTCACATGCTGTTGTGCAAATGGAATAGACAATAGATGGAAATGATTGGCAATTTTCAAGACACCCTCAATAAAGGAGTGGTTCTGCAGGTGGGGAGCACAGACCATATCTCAGTACCAATGCTTTCTGGCTGATGTTTTGGTCACTTTTGAATGTTGGTTGTACTTTCATACTTGTGGTAGCATGAGACGGACTCGACAACCCACAGAAGTTGCTCAGGTAGTGCAGCTCATTCTGGATGGCACATCAATGCAAGCTGTGGCAAGAAGGTTTGCTGTGTCTGTCACCGTAGTGTCCAGAGGCTGGATGCACTACCAGGAGACAGGCCAGTACAAAAGGAGATGTGGAGAGGGCCGTAGGAGAGCAACAACCCAGCAGCAGGACCTCTACCTCCACCTTTGTGCAAGGAGGAACAGGAGGAGCACTGCCAGAGCCGTGCAAAATGACCTCCAGCAGGTCACAAATGTGCATGTGTCTGCACAATCAGTTGGAAACCGACTCCATGAGGGTGGTATGAGGGTCTGACGTCCACAGATGGGGGTTGTGCTCACAGCCCAACACCGTGCAGGACACTTGGCATTTGCCACATAACACCAGGATTGGCAAAGTCGCCACTGGCACCCTGGGCCTACTTCTGAGGCATCTGTCTGTACAATGAAAGTTTCCTTGAAGTTGGGGCTGATGAGGACCGGCTGTTCACACAGGGCCAACTTCATGGACTGAAAGGCTTCTTCTGCCTGAAGGTTCCACTGAACCATTACTGATTTTTTTCCTTTCAAGAGATCGGTCAGGGCCGCCGTTCTCCCAGCAAAATTAGGTATAAACCGGCGGTAATACCCAAGGATGTTAAGGAACGCCCTCACCTGCTGTGTATTTGACGGTTTAGGACAATTTTTTATGGCCTCAACTTTATTGATTTGGGGCTTGATAACTCCTCGGCCAATCGCATACCCCAAATATCGGGCTTCCTCTAGCCCTATCGCACATTTTTTTGGGTTTGCCGTTAACTCAGCGACTCTGAGAGAATCCAGCACTGCTTGTACCTGGGATAGATGCGTATGCCAGTCGGTGCTAAAGATGATAATATCATCTAGATATGCGGAGGCGTACTACTGATGAGACTTGAGCACTATGTCCATCAACCTCTGGAATGTAGCCAGGGCCCCATGTAACCCAAAAGGTAAGACCGCATAGTGATATAGACCCTCCGTAGTTATGAAGGCGGTCTTTTCCTCCGCCGATTTCGTGAGAGGTACCTGCCAGTAACCCTTGGTGAGATCGAGCGTGGTAAAGTACTGGGCCTACCCCAGTCTCTCAATCAGCTCATCCACCCTGGGCATTGGATAAAGGTCAAACTTCGACACTTCATTTAATTTTCGGAAATCGTTACGGAAGCGTAACGATCCGTCTGGTTTCGTAATCAGTACAATGGGGCTAGCCCACTCTGTCATTTCTCGATGACGCCTAACTGGAGCATCTGTTTTACCTCAGCCGTGATGGCTTGCCTCCGGGCTTCGGTTACCCGGTACGGTCTCTTTCGCACCCTTACCCCAGGTTTGGTGACAATGTCATGTTGGAGAACTGTAGTCCTACCCGGTAGCTCTGAGAACACGTCGGTATTCTGCTGCACCAGTGAGCGAGCCGCCCGTCGCTGCTATTTAGTGAGAGCATCACTTATCCTGACCTCTCCCCCGGACGCATCCCTGGCTGAAGGTAGAGAACTCTCTGGTGATATGCCCGGAGTGATGTCTGTAACTAACCACTCTCGATCTTTCTAAGATTTCCTCCTTCCGGGCTGATACACCTGGTAATTTACCTCCCCCACCTTTTCTCGAACCTCATATGGCCCTTTCCACTTGGCCATGAGCTTACTCTCGGCTGTGGGTACAAGTACTAACACCCGATCGCCCTTGTTAAAAGACCTGACTCTGGCTCTTTTATTATATGTGCGCCTCTGGGCTGCCTGGGCATCTAACAAATGTTCTTTCACGATGGGCATGACCGCCGCGATCCAGTCCTGCATGCTAGCCACGTGTTCAGTTATACTCCTATGTGGAGTCGGCTCTTGTTCCCACGTCTCTTTGGCTACGTCCAACAGACCTCTAGGGTGTCTGCCGTACAATAACTCAAAGGGAGAGAACCCTGTGGAAGCCTGGGGTACCTCACGGATGGCGAACATCAAATAGGGTAGCAACATGTCCCAATCCCTTCCGTCCTTAGAAACCACCTTTTTTAACATGAACTTGAGGGTTTTATTGAACCGTTCTACTAGCCCGTCGGTTTGAGGTTGGTACACCGAGGTGCGCAATTGTTTAATTTTTAGCAGTTTGCACACTTCCCTTGTCATTTTGGACATAAAAGGGGTCCCCTGATCCATCAGGATCTCCTTAGGTAGTCTAAGGCGACAGAACATGGCAAACAGCTCCCGTGCAATTTGTTATGCCGAGGTGTGGCGTAGCGGTATAGCCTCCGGGCACCGGGTGGCACAGTCGACGACCATCAGTATATGTTGAAGGCCACGAGCGGATTTTACAATGGACCCTACCAAGTCCATTGCAATCCTTTCAAAAGGTACCTCTATTACTGGCAGGGGTACCAATGAGCTACGGAAACTTGCGGTGGGTGTGGTCAACTGACATTCAGGGCAGGATTCACAGTACTTTTGGACCTCCGCGTAAATCCCCAGCCAAAAGAACCGCTGCAATATACGCTCTTACGTCTTTTTAACCCCCAAGTGTCCACCCAGCAGGTGTGTGTGTGCCAACTGCAGACGGTACAACTGAGATACCACTAACTGTTCCACGACCTGGTCCCTGATTTTGTCTACCCTATAGAGCAACTCACTCTTGACTACCATGCGTGTAAATACAGTATCTGCACGGAGCTGTTGAGCTACGCCATTTACCTCTAACACCCTTTCCCGCGCCCGAGTCAGAGTGGCATCCTGTAGCTGAACTGTCCCAAACGTGCCCCGGGACACTTCCGGCTCGGGGGGCAAGTCTCTTTCCAACACAGTCCCATAGGGAAGAGTTTTTACCACCCCCACCACATGTTTTATGTCTCCACATGGCTTGGATAAAACTACCTGCGGTTGGGTACTCTCGGAGGTCCCCATGAATGCACACAACCCCCGACAGTCCGTCCACTGAGGTTGTCTCCTGCCACCATCGACCCATGTACCAAAGTCACTAGGCTCACCGAATCTAGGAGGGCCTCTGTGGGGTACCCATTAACCAGTACCTGACACAGTTGGGGTTCACTGTCAGGGGGGTCGGCGATCGCAGTGCAGACAGTCTGGGCGTACATTGAGACCCGGTGGATAATCCCGCAGTCCATGGGTTCCGTAGTTAGGGGGCAGTTAGCAACCACATGTCCCTTCCCCTGACACCGTCAGCACCTAATGGTGGAGGTACTGTTAGGTCTTATGACTGTTTGGGAGGGAACTGGTCTCCTGCGACTCTCATTTCAGGTTACCCCTTCAGCACGGGTACGGTGCTGACTGTCCTCAGCAGAGGGACGCGACCCCTTTCCAGGTTCCTGATTTGGCAGGGATCGGCGTGACAGCCGCGAGGGGGCAGAGTCCCGGATAAAGTCCTGAATGGCTGAGTAGCGCTCGATCAGGCTGACCACCTGGTTGAGTGTGCTGGAGTCCCCTTGCCCCACCCAACTTTGGATAGCGGCTGGCAGAGTCCTCACCAGCCGGTCAACAGCACCCTCTCCACCATCTGGGCTGGAGACAAAGTCTCAGGCTGGAGCAACCTCTTTACCAGCTGCAGGAGGTCATAAGCCTGAGACCGGGCGTGTCGGGTATCCACATAAGCCTATGAAAATACATGCTGAGCCCTCACGTATGTATTGACCCCCAGTCGGGCAAGGATCTCACCTTTCAGTCTCTGGTAGTCCTTTTTTCCTCCCGACTGAGGTCGAAGAAGGCCTTTTGGGCATCGCCGACCAGAAACTGAGCCACCACATCTGCCCACTGGCCATCCGGTAGGTTTTCCCGCTCCTCTGTGCGCTCATAAATGGTCAGGAAGGCTTCCACATCGTCCTCCGGTCCCATCTTCCTCAACGCTGAGCGAACCTTGTCCCTGGCCTCGCGACGTTCCGGGGCTGGTGCCGTCGGCGTCTCCCGCAGGGCAGCAATCTGTTGCAGCAACAGTTCTTTGGTTTTTGCTGCTGCTGGTACAGTAGCTGCTGCTGCTGATTATGCTGCTGTTCCAGCTCCTACCTCTGAGACTGCAGCTGCTGCTGCTGGGTAAGTACCAGCTGCTTTAACAGCTCCTCCATTTTGTCCACAGGGTGGGGCTGAAAGGTGGCCGGCCGGATTGTGGTCATGCAGCGGCCAGTGGGGTATGCCTCAGTCACTATGCCCGCATTCTCCACCAAGCTGTAAGGCAGCGGTGTTCACAACCTGCAGTAACTGAGGCAGTGACCCAAGCAAGTCCAATATAAACAGCTTTATTCAGCAACTCACCGGTAAACAGAAAAGTCCTCTGGGATAACACAAGTCCTTAAACAACGGTTGCCATAGGCAACGGCCGCGCCGGGCCACTCAGAGCCTGACAGGTGCAGAGCCTTCCTAGGCGTGGGTTCAGCCACACTCAATCCTGATGAGCTTTCCTGCTATGCTCCTAGCAGGTTCCAACATAGAACCACACTAATCCTTAGTGCAGGGTTTTTAAAGGACCTGTGGCAAGAGCCACTGGAAAACCCGGCTTGGAGGGAGGAGGCCGCCCCACTGCCTTCCTGTAGCCTCCCCCAAGAAATGAAGGCCCTGCCGGGTTTTACTTAATCTGCCTTAGCCAGATAGCCTGACCAGGTCAATGCTCACCTTCATTCCTGCATTGCAGCCGGAGGTGAGCGTGTGACTGCAATGCACTCCAATGGATTTAATAGGTCTCTGTACACATTCTGGGGGATATATCACATCCCTCGTATACAATCCCAGTCACTGCATCATATTGGTTTCAGAAATATTTAAAAGATCACAGAATCATGTCATAGTAGCTTGACAAAGAAAGCTGGTTGGCATTGGAAACGCGTTGCTATGTGAATCCCCATGTACCTTGTGACCTCATCAGATTTTAAAATGATGTAATAACAACTTGGAATTTTTTGATACAACGTTTTTGGAGATGGAATTTTTCATTTCTTTTCTTGCAATACATTGTGCAGACTGCCGGTTGGGAGCTCTTATGACAGGAACTGCCCAAACCCGACCAGCTGATCACCCACTACCAGAACGTAATGGAATAACGCCAGGGGGCGCCAGAGAGCAGCATTCATAAAAGTAAAAGCTTGGTAACTTTTGAATGAAGCATAATTTTGAATCACTGTAAATTACAAAACTATTTATTTCCACCTTTTCTGGTTGGTTAACTGTATTCTTTATGGTGGCACAACCGCTTTAATTGTTTACCCTTAATGCTATGTACTGTATATAGCTAGAAAATATTAGTGTCTGCTATGTATGGGGCAATGCTGCGTTTAGGAGAAATTACATAATAAATTGTGCAGGCTAAAATTTGGGTCTAAAGTAACATATTAGCTAAATGGAATTTGACTTAATGGCATTTTTAATTCTTTAATTCCATTTTGCATTAATTAACCCCTTTATGGACTTGGACATATTCATACACCCAGGTCCCTTGTACTTAAAGGGGTTGTCCACTACTATGTAAAATATGGCAAAGCATTTTTATGTTGAAAAGCTGCTTCTTTGTAATTGCCTCCCTCTTCCTTTTCTGCCTGTGAGTGGCGCTATGACTGACCGCTCACAGGCATCACTTAACCCCCGGCTGCAGCCGGCTCTGACATCCGCTGATGTCACGACAAGTCCAGACTGCTGCCGGGGGTCTCTCTCTTCCGCGTTCCATGGTGGCTGCTGGGTTGTGTGCGGGGTTATCCCCTCAAGTCATACCCAGCATCCACCGCATGCTGTCCCTCTCCCCATTCATTGGGAAAACGCGCGGTGGATGCTGGGTGTGACACGGTGGGGTAACCCCGCCTTCAACCCAGAAGCCACCACGGGGACCCCAGCGCTGAGTCACGCCTCAATAAACGGGACGTCAGCGGGGGTTCACGTGCTGCCTGTGAGCGGCCAGTGATAGCGCCGCTCACTGACAGAGGAAGGTAATTATAAAGAAGTTGCTTTTCATTATAAAAACGCTTTGGCATATTTTAAATATTAGTGTACAACCCCTTAAAAGCGCACCTCAGCATAAATCTACCATTAGGTGTAAGAGGACAATGCTGCCAGTTCCCTTTCATCTTGTTTCTGCCGGACATAACGTTTCACAATTACGCTACTTGGAGTCTATTCCTTTGAAAAGGCGAGGTGGCAACAGAATACACAGATTGAAGGAGAGGCAGGCATATGGCCTCAATCCAGAGTATGAACTGTCTTATTGATTAACATATTCCTTTGTTTCCTCTGTGTTATTTAACCAGTGGATTAGCGATATCTGTTGACATAATTTTACTGTTAAATACATACAGTACAGACCAAAAGTTTGGATACACCTCATTTAAAGATTTTTCTGTATTTTCATGACTATGAAAATTGTACATTCACACTGAAGGCATCAAAACTATGAATTAACACATGTGGAATTATATACTTAACAAAAAAGTGTGAAGCAACTGAAAATATGTCTTATATTCTAGGTTCTTCAAAGTAGCCACTTTTTGCTTTGATGACTGCTTTGCACACTCTTGGCATTCTCTTGATGAGCTTCAAGTGGTAGTCACCGGAAATGGTCTTCCAACAATCTTGAAGGAGTTCCCAGAGATGCTTAGCACTTGTTGGCCCTTTTGCCTTCACTCTGCGGTCCAGCTCACTCCAAACCATCTTGATTGGGTTCAGGTCTGGTGACTGTGGAGGCCAGGTCATCTGGCGTAGCACCCCTTCACTCTCCTTATTGGTCAAATAGCCCTTACACAGCCTGGAGGTGTGTTTGGGGTCATTATCCTGTTGAAAAATAAATGATGGTCCAACTAAACGCAAACTGGATGGAATAGCATGCCCCTGCAAGATGCTGTGGTAGCCATGCTGGTTCAGTATGCCTTCAATTTTGAATAAATCCCCAACAGTGTCACCAACAAAGCACCCCCACACCATCACACCTCCTCCTCCATAATTCACGGTGGGAACCAGGCATGTAGAGTCCATCCGTTCACCTTTTCTGCGTCGCACAAAGACACAGTGGTTGGAACCTAAGATCTCAAATTGCACTCATCAGACCAAAGCACAGATTTCCACTGGTCTAATGTCCATTCCTTGAGTTCTTTAGCCCAAACAAGTCTCTTCTGCTTGTTGCCTGTCCTTAGCAGTGGTTTCCTAGCAGCTATTTTACCATGAAGGCCTGCTGCACAAAGTCTCCTCTTAACAGTTGTTGAAGAGATGTGTCTGCTGCTAGAACTCTGTATGGCATTGACCTGGTCTCTAATCTGAGCTGCTGTTAACCTGCGATTTCTGAGGCTGGTGACTCGGATAAACTTATCCTCAGAAGCAGAGGTGACTCTTGGTCTTCGTTTCCTGGGCGGTCCTCATGTGAGCCAGTTTCTTTGTAGCGCTTGATGGTTTTTGCCACTGCACTTGGGGACACTTTCAAAGTTTGCCCAATTTTTCGAACAGACTGACCTTCATTTCTTAAAGTAATGATGGCCACTTGTTTTTCTTTACTTAGCTGCTTTTTTCTTGCCATAATACAAATTCTAACAGTCTATTCAGTTGGACTATCAGCTGTGTATCCTCCAGACTTCTGCACAACACAACTGATGGTCCCAACCCCTTTTATAAGGCAAGAAATACCACTTATTAAACTTGACAGGGCACACCTGTGAAGTGAAAACCATTTCCGGTGACCACCTCTTGAAGCTCATCAAGAGAATGCCAAGAGTGTGCAAAGCAGTCATCAAAGCAAAAGGTGGGTACTTTGAAGAACCTAGAATATAAGACATATTTTCAGTTGTTTCACACTTTTTTGTTAAGTATATAATTCCACATGTGTTAATTCATAGTTTTGATGCCTTCAGTGTGAATGTACAATTTTCAAAGTCATGAAAATACAGAAAAATCTTTAAATGGGAAGGTGTGTCCAAACTTTTGGTCTGTACTGTATATATAATGTATATATATATTATTTTTTCACCCTTACTAATAAGTGTTTCATTACTATACAGAGGAAGATTCTGAGGGAGATGATGCTTCACCTATAGGTATGTACTGCACAATACCATTCCATGTTTCTTAACCCTGTCTCGTGTAAATCAGCCTTAAACTTCCTGACAGCCCCATTTTTCAAGTCTGATACGTCACTTTCTGCGGTAATAACTTTAAAATGCTTCTGTCAGTGATTCTGAGATTGTGATTTTGTTGTTGTAAAACATTTTACCTGTTACTACCTTTAAATTCAGATCTGTTGTTTTGTCTTTATTCATGAAAATATTCCAAATTTTCTGAAAATTTTGAAAAATGTGCAATCTTTAAACTTGTATACCCTTAATGACATGTATATAGTGTAAGATGGCTGACGGACAGGTCCTTGAGGGGAAATATGTATCATCGAGGTTGGTAGCTTCGGTGATGTAAACCCGAGAAAGCATGCTCCAGCACTTATACTGCTGACAGGGTTAATAGGGCGTATCAGGCCGGTTTTAAGAGCAGTCATAAAAAATGGGTGGGAATGGCTGCCCACATATCCCCACCTCTGGAGCGTGGTTTGGTAAATAAAATAGAGACCAAATGTCTCATTCAGTGTCTGTGTCTGGAGACCTGTGGATCTCCAAGGCGTTAGTCTGTACTAAGGTTTGGACACTGACCTGAGCAGGCGAACCTGCAACATTGTGTGGACATTTTACTTTGTGCTTCCACTTTGTGCCGGAAAAGGATGTTTTTGTTTATGCTGTCTGAATAAACCAGTTTGGATTTCAATGAAAATGCTTCCTGTGTCTACCTCAACCGCAGACGAGTGAGTATTAAACCCTACAATTGGTGCTAGAAGCACAGTCACAAATCCCAAGGGGCAGTGTGACTGCTACAGGAAACCGTTTATGTCTTGGGTGAAGGCCGTCAGCCAGTAGGGGACGTCTGGCATCATGGAGGAGCTGATAAAGCAACTGGTGCAGGTTAATCTCCGGCAGCATCAACAGCAGCAGTGGCAGCAGCAGCAGTACAAACAGCAGATAAACCTCCTAGCCGAGTTAATCCATGGCAGTTCAATCGCCCCACCCCCAAGTCCAAGTGATGACTCACTTGCCAGGAAGACGTTAAGAAGAGCCTTACAAAAGATGATCCCGGGTGATGAGGACGAGGCATTTCTGACAATTTTTGAGAGGGTGGCGGAGCGAGAGATATTGCCTCCAGAGCAGTGGGCGGAGGTTCTGGCACCATATTTAACAGGGAAACAGCAGAAGGCCTATTATAACTTGGCCTTGCAAGATGCAAAAGAGTACACCAAGTTGAAGACTGAGATTTTGGCGTGCTTAGGAGTGACTCTGACTGACATGATGCGGGTGTACCACTGGGCCTATTGCAGTGACAAACCTTCCCGGTCCCAAATGTTTTACCTCCTACACTTGGTCCAAAAGTGGTTGCAACCGGAATCTTCCTCTCCAGCACAGATAGTGGCGAGGATTGTGATGGACAGGTTCATACACTCCCTTCCAAGGCTGGTGCCATCCTGGGTTGCCCAGGGAGATCCCCATAATGCCAATGACCTTGTGAGGTTGGTAGAAAGCTACCAGGCGGTCGAGAGTGCTTTGGGGAAGTAAGGGGTGGCAGCATCTCCATACTGTGGTTCCCAACATGGGGGATGGACACCCAAAAGAGGGGAACTAGAACCACATCTGGGGGGCATCCTAGAGTTCAGGAGGGGTCTGAGTTGCTACCAAAGGCCCCATCCAATAACTTAATTTGTTGGCGATGTCACACCCCGGGTCTAATAGTGGCCTGTTGCCCTATGACCAACGAGCCAGTAGACTGCAGCACAGGACGGCGCTACTTTGCATATCCTGCCTGCAGTGCTGTCCCTCCACGAGGCGTGGGACCGCAGGCATGCCCCGTGTCAGTGAATGGAGCGCAAATGACTGGTCTGTTCGATTCTGGGAGTTTGGTAACCCTAGTGAGGGTCATAATTCCTCATCGTCTGATTCTGCAGAAAAAAGTGGACATCTGCTGTATCCATCGAGACGCTAAGGACTACCCTGTGGTCCTGGTGGTGGGCGTAGTCAAGGACCTGTTGCACCTTGTTATAATAGGGCAGGACTTTGCCTTGTTTTGGGACTTGTGGGAGAAAGGGAGGAAGCCGGGTTGTCCAGACCACAACCAGGTCGCTCCTAAAGAAACCTCGTCGCAGGCCGCAACCGACAGTTTTCCCTTTCATGTGCTTGTTGGGGGTGAGGATGAAGCAGCATCCCTGAGCTGGAGGTGGGGAAACTTTGGAATCGCCCAGCTCAGGGACTGAACTCTAAAAGGTGTGTTTAATAATGTCACTGTTCTGAATGGTGTTGCTCAAGAGTCTATGGCTGATACCTGATATCCGTACTTTGCTGGAATTGGGGAGTTACTATGTCAGGTCACGAAGCTCAGAAGAGAGGTAATCGATCAGTTACTAGTGCCAGGGCCGTACAGACGCAGGGTGTTAGATATGGCCAATGCACATGTCTTAGGTGGTCATCTGGAGGTAGAAAAAGCCCAGGAAAGAATCTTCCAGAGGGTCTACTGGCCCAGTTGTCACCGAGAGATTGTGAATTACTGTAGGTCCTGTCACACCTATCAGTTGACCTCCCCTGTGGCTCACTTCCGTAGCCCTTTAGTGCCACTACCTGTCATTGAGGTCCGCATCACCATGGATCTAGTGGGACCCCTGGTCAAGTCCGCCAGAGCACATCAGTATATCTTGGTGGTACTGGACAACGCTACCTGTTACCCGGAGGCTGTACCACCACAAAACTCCTCTGCCAAGTGCATAGTCCAGGAGCTAGTCCACATCTTTTCTAGAATGGGGTTGCCTAAGGAGATCCTAACGGACCAAGGGACCCCATTTATGTCAAGGGGGATGAGGGAGTTGTGAAAAATCCTGCAAATCACACAACTCAGGACCTCAGTCTACCACCCCCAGACAGACGGCTTAGTGAAGAGGTTTAATAAAACCTTGAAGGCCATGTTGAAGAAGGTCGTAGAGAAAGACGGCCGGGGCTGGGACTGTCTACTGCCGTACCTTCTGTTTTCTATTAGAGAAGTCCCACAGGCCTCTACTGGCTTCTCCCCATTTGAGCTGTTATATAGCTGACAGCCCCTTGGACTCCTGGATGTAGCAAAGGAGACTTGGGAGGCGGGGTCTACACCCTACAGGAATGTAATCGAACATGTGGCCCAGATGCAAGAGAGGATTGCTGAGGCGATGCCTATTGTGAAAGAACACCTCCTCAAAGCACAAGAGGCACAGTCAAGTGTGTACTAAAGATCGGCGAGGGTGAGACACTTCCACCTTGGAAATTGGGTACTAGTGCCTACGGTGGAGAGCAAATTCCTGACCAAGTGGCAGGGCCCCTATGAAGTTCTTGAAAAGCTTGGCAATGTCAACTATAGAGTCCACTAACCAGGGAAAAGGAAGCCCTACCAGGTGTACCACGTCAACCTGATCAAGCCATGGCGACATAGGGAGTTTGTGGAAGCTCCTGTTTGGTGGCGAAGACCAAAGCCCACGTGGAGGAAGTCAAGCTGGCAGAGTCGCTGTCACATGCCCAGAAGCCACAGTGCCGAGAGTTGCTACAGCGGAACTGAGACCTGTTCTCAGAACTACCAGGGTGTATTCGGATCATAGAGCATGAGTTTCTTCCGGGTCATCATGTCTAAGTAAATATGAAGCCGTATAGGATTCCCAAAGCCCACCGAGAGGTGATTGCAAAAGAGGTGAAGCGGATGCTGAGCATGGGAGTCATTGAGGAGTCCAGGAGTGGCTGGTCCAGTCCCATAGTCTTAGTGCCAAAACCAGATAGAGAATGGCAGTTTTGCAATGACTATAGGAAACTCAACAAAGTCTTGAAGTTTGACACCTACCCAATGCCCAGTGTAGATGCACTGTTTGAAAGGTTGGGGCCAGCCAGGTATATTATCACCCTTGACCTCGCTAAAGGAATTGGCAAATACCCATGTCCCAAGATGCCAAGGAGAAGACGGTCTTCTCAACGCCAGATGGTTGATTCTAGTACACAAGGATGTCGTTTGGGTTGCAAGAAGCCCTGGCTACCTTCCAGAGGACCATGGACTTGATTCTAGCTCCCCACAAGAAGTATGCAGCAGCCTACTTGGATGACATCGTGATCTATAGCCAGGATTGGGGAAGCCATCTGAGCAAAGTCCAGGCGATACTTGATTCTTTAAAGAAGGCAGGGTTTTCTATAAACCTGAAGAAATGTGCCATGGGCATTGAAGAAACCAAATACTTGGGTTATGTCGTAGGGAGAGGTGAAATAAAGCCGCAAATAAAGTCAACGTGATCAAGAAGAGTTGGCCACTACCCCTCTCAGGGAAACAGGTCAAAGCGTTCCTAGGCATCGTGGGCTATTACCGCCGGTTCATCCCTAATTTCGTCATGATAGCGGCCCCTTTGACAGACCTCCTTACAGGGACAAAGTCGGTTATAGCTAAGTAATCTCCAGAAGCTGAGACTGCCTTCGCGGAACTGAAGGTAGCTCTGTGTAAACAGACAGTTATGGTGGCACCGGATTTCTCAAATAAGTTTGTGGTCCAGACAGACATGTCAGATGTCGGGCTGGGTGCTGTCCTATCACAAGAAGTGAACGGGGAAGAGCATCCCATAATGTATTTAAGTCAGAATGTGACATCCTGTGGGAAGAATTACTCCATTGTGGAAAAGGCCATCAAGTGGGTGTTGGACACTTCAAGATACTACCTCTTAGGCAGGAAGTTCAGGCTAGTGTCAGACCATGCCCCACTAAGGTGGATGAGGGACAAGAAGGGGAACGATGCCGGAGTGACCAGATGGTCCCTAGCCCTTCAGGATTTTAGCTTCCATGCAGAGCATAGGCCCGGGAAACTGCATGGCAATGCTGACGCTCTGTCGAGGGTCCACTGCTTGATAGCGTGTCGGGGTGGAGACGCTGCACTGTATGCCCCCTCTACTCCAGACTCATACACAGGTTTATAGACTATTCTATACCCGCCTATATTGGTTTATTATTATGGAATAGTTTATACGTCAGGAGCTATTTCCATCATTGCCCCTCTCTTGCATCCTGTGGTTCTTTTGCACAATATTTATTTACACCCTGATAGAGGTAGTACATATGTTTTCCCCATATCTAATACATATAGTCTGTATTGATATACACCTGGTTTCTTATTGTTTTATTTATATGTGTATTATATATATATATATATATATATATATATATATATATATACATACATACACACATATACATAATGGGTATGGAAAGTATTCAGACCCCTTCAAATTTTTCGCTCTTTGTTTCATTGCAGTCATTTGGTAAATTCTAAAAAGTTCATTTTTTTTTCTCATTAAAGTACACTCTGCACCCCATCTTGACTGAAAAAAAAAAACAAATGTAGAAATTTTTGCAAATGTATTAAAAAAGAAAAACTGAAATATCACATTATCATATGTATTCAGACCCTTTGCTCAGACACTCATATTTAAGTCAAATGCTTTCCATTTCCTTGTGATCCTCCTTGAGATGGTTCTACTCCTTCATTGGAGTCCAGCTGTGTTTAATTAAACTGATAGGACTTGATTTGAAAAGGCACACACCTGTCTGTATAAGACCTCACAGCTCACAATGCATGTCAGACCAAATGAAAACCATGAGCTCAAAGAAACTGCCCAAGGAGCTCAGAGACAGAATTGTGGCAAGGCACAGATCTGGCCAAGGTTACAAAATAATTTCTGCATTACTCAAGGTTCCTAAGAGCACAGTGGCTCTTAAATGGAAGAAGTTTGGGACCACCAGAAGTCTTCCTAGACCTGGCCATCCAGTCAAACAGAGCAATCGTGGGAGAAGAGCCATGGTGAGAGAGGTAAAGAAGAACCCCAAAATCACTGTGACTGAGCTCCAGAGATGCAGTAGGGAGATGGGAGAAAGTTTCACAAAGTCATCTATCACTGCAGCCCTCCACCAGTCAGGCCTTTATGGCAGAGTGGCCCGACGGAATCCTCTCCTCAGTGCAAGACAAATGAAAGTCCGCATAGAGTTTGCTCAAAAACACATGAAGGACTCCCAGACTATGAGAAATAAGATTCTCTGGTCTGATGAGATGAAGATAGATCTTTTTGATGATAATTCTAAGCGGTATGTGTGGAGAAAACCAGGCACTGCTCATCACCTACCCAATACAATCCCAACAGTGAAACATGGTGGTGGCAGCATCATGCTATGGGGGTGTTTTTCAGCTGCAGGGACATGACGACTGGTTGCAATTGAAGGAAAAATGAATGCGGCCAACTACAGAGATATCCTGGGTGAAAACCTCTTCCAGAGTGCTCTGGACCTCAGACTTGGCCGAAGGTTCACCTTCGAACAAGACAATGACCCTAAGCACACAGCTATAATGACAAAGGAGTGGCTTCACAACAACTCTGTGACCATTCTTGACTGGTCCAGCCAGAGCCCTGACCTAAACCTAATTGAGCATCTCTGGAGAGACCTGAAAATGGCTGTCCACCAACGTTCACCATCCAACCTGTCGGAACTGGACAGGAACTGCAAGGAAGAATGGCAGAGGATCCTCAAATCCAGGTGTGAAAAACTTGTTGCTTCATACCCAAGAAGACTCATGGCTGTACTAGTTTAAAAGGGTGCTTCTACTCAATACTGAGCAAAGGGGCTGAATATTTATGACCATGTGATATTTCAGTTTTTCTTTTTTAATAAATTTGCAAAAATTTCTAGATTTCTGTTTTTTTTCCAGTCAAGATAGGATGCAGAGTGTACTTTAATGAGAAAAAAATGAACTTTTTAGAATTTATCAAATGGCTGCAATGAAACAAAGAGTGAAAAATTTAAAGGGGTCTGAAAACTTTCCATTCCCACTGTATGTATATATATGTATTCTAGTGGCAATGGTATATATTCCATTGATTTGTACTGTACATTTGCATGTGGGAAACACATGTTGTTCAGCGCTTTCTCCTGGTTGCTTTGTTCCCACCCCTATTCGTATTTTAGCTTGATCCATTAAAATTTGTTATATTTTAGCATACTCTGGTCTTCTTTTTGTTTCTATATCATTGGTTTTCTGTGTTTTAGTTACCGATTGATCTATACAGTCCTTTTTAAACATGCATCCTGACTAGGTAGTGTATGTATGTATGTATATATATACATATATACATACATATGCATGCATACATACATACACACACACACAGTGTTATGCTTAATGCATTTCCTTCTCAGAACTGATTATTCTTCTTCTAATCTTCATGTGTATCGTGATTTTCGAATTTTGAGCTTTTTTGCTTATTGATAGCCAAGCCCGCCAGCTTTGGGCAGAGGAGGGTATGTAAGATGGCCACCGGACAGGTCCTCGAGGTTGTTAGCTTCGGTGATGTAAACCCAGAAAAGCATGCTCCAGCACATATAGTACTGAAAGGGTTAATAGGTCGTATGAGGGCCGCTTTTACGAGCAGTCATAAGAGATGGGTGGGAATGGCTGCTCACATCTCCCCAACCCAGGGGCGTGGTTTGGTAAATAAAATGGAGACCAATTGTGTCATTCTGTGTCTGGAGATGTGTGGATCTCCAGGATGCTGGTCTGTGCTAAAGACCTAAGGATTGGAAACTGACCTGAGCGGGCGAACCCGCAACATTGTATGGACATTTTACTTTGTATTTCCACTTTGTGCCGGAAAAGGGTGTTTTTGTTTTGCTACCTGAGCAGTTTATGCTGTCTGAATAAACTAGCCTGGATTTCAATGAAAATGCTTCCTGTGCCTACCTCAGCCGCAGCCGAGTGAGTACCAAACCGTACAGTAGCTATACAATATTAGGGTCTGCTATACAAGGAGTAATGCTGCATTCAGGAGAAATTGCGTAATAAATTGTGCAGTCTAAAAATTAGGGCTGAAGTAACATTTTAGCTGAATGGAATTTGGCTAAATGGAATTATTAATTTTTTTTCTTCTATTTTCATTAATGCAAAGCACCTCAAGGAATAGCAAACTTCTTGTATGCTTTGAAACCTCCATTCTTTAAATTGGGGTGATTTTTAGGGGGTTACAATAAAAGGCCCTTCAAAGTCACTTCAAAAGTGAATAGGTCCATAAAAATGCAGTTTATTTTAAATTTCCTTGGAAATATGAAAAATTGCTGCTAAAATTGTAACTCCTTCATGACCTTTGACATACCTATACGTCCTGATCGGGAAGGGATTCCCGACCACTGACATACAGTAACATCATGACGATTGTGCGGGGCCCAGGGGCTGTGCCCTCACCATCATCGTCAGGAGCTTGGCTTAAGTGATAGCAGAGCCTCGGCTGTCACTGTCAGGAGCATTGCCCTCACCATTCCCAGCTTTTTAACCCCTTAAATGTCGTTATCCATAGAAATAACAGCATTTAGAAGGCTTGAGGAGGGAGAGGGCTCCCTCTCTTACGTGATCTGCATCAGGTGCCATCATACACTGGGAGAACCCCTAAGGTGCCATAACAGCCTGAGGACCCCATTTTACAAAGTACACCTCTCAGTGAACTCTTCTAGGTGTGCAATGATCATATTAACACCATGGGTGTGTCACAGAATTTTATACCATTGGGCAGTGAAGAAAAAATAATTACATTTTTATCTCAAATATTTTGTTTTAGCCCCAGATTTTACATTTTAAATGGGGTTAATGGATAAAACTGGCCCCTAAAATGTGGCCCACAATTTCTGCTGAATGTGGCAATACCTCATATGTGGCTGTACAGTACTGCTTAGCCACACGGCGACACTCGGGAAGGACGGAGCGCTTTTTGACTGCTGGAGTATAGGTTTTCCTAGAATAGTTTGCGGACTCCATATACAGAGACCCTAAATGCTAAAAGAGCAGAATACCCGCACTCAAGTGACCCCATTTTGTAAGTTATACCCCTGACAAACATGTGGATGGTAAATCTGATGTAGGCACACACTGGAACTCTGGAGGGCGGGGGTGGGGTGGGAAAGGGGGGCTAGCATTAAAATTTCGGAGCACAGAATTTGCTATATTTCTTTTGGGGGCGAGGAGTTATTTCACTTTTCCAGTGCCCTTGTGCTATCAGTAACGTGGAAGCACCCTATATTTACATTGACAGATGAAACCAGGGGAGGAGTCCTGAGGAGATAATTTGCATATTCCCACTGCATTTTGGGATAAGTGAAGAGTCTCCGCGAGCTCAAAGAACACTGGATTTTGGCCGTTGGAGCTGAAAGGAGGATATCGGTAAACCGAATTTTGGAGCGTTTTTCACTGTTTTCATAACACATTAACAATAAGAACATGGAAGAGTCCAGGAGCCATTTGGTGAGCTGCATATCCTGATACATCTTCACATACTTGCCAGGGAAAAGCCAAACTTCACATGCCAGAAATGCAAGCTTGTGTCCCTGTTGGAGGAAAAGTTGCAAAATCTAGAAGAGAGGTTAACTACCTTGAAAATCATTAAGGAAGGTGAAGAGTTCTTAAGACAGAGGAGAATTATCTCTTCATGATACAGGAAGAGAAGAAATTCGAACTGCACCTGATGAAACAGAGGAATGGAAGCATGTGACCCAGAGAAGCAGGAGTATCGAGAGGCAGTCAGCACCCATACTGCTCAGGAACCAGTACCAGGCTCTCACACAGGAGAACCATGAAGAAATACAGCAAGATAAGACTTTGCCCACAATGAATAAACTTGTAAGCCCTCAGAATCCTCCTGGATAGAGAAAGAAAATGTTGTGAAGAAAAAACGGAGAGTGGTGGTCATGGGGGATTCCCTGTTGAGAGGAACAGAGGCCGCTATCTGCAGACCAGACATAACCTCAAGAGAAATGTGCTGTCTTCCAGGAGCAAAAATTAAAGATGTGTCTGACTGGATACCAAGACTTTTCAGACCTACAAATCACTACCCATTCCTGCTAATACATGTGGGAACAAATGACCCTGCAAGAAAGGACCTGGAAACCATCTGCAGTGACTTTGAAGACTTAGGCAAGAAAGTGAAAGAATTGGGAGCGCAGGTGGTCTTCTCATCCATCCTCCCAGTGGATGGCCATGGAGCAATGAGGTGGAATAAGATTCTAAAGGTAAACAACTGGCTAGTTCGATGGTGCTGTCAACAAGGATTTGGATTTCTGAATCATGGAATAAATTACCTATATGATGGACTACTTGCTAGAGATGGGATGCCCCTTACGAAGACTGGAAAACATGTATTTGGAAGTCGCCTTGCTACACTCATCAAGAGAGCTTTAATCTAGAACAATATGGGAAGGGAAGCAAAAGGCCAGAAAAAGCCATACAGCTGACAAATACTATTGAGATCTCTGCTATTGGAAGTGGAAAGGAAGAACAAAGACAAAAAAATCTAAGTAATAAAAATATGGGAGGAAGAGAAACCAATCACAAACTAAAATGTTTTTATACAAATGCACAAAGCATGGGCAAGAAACAAGGAGAATTGGAACTACTAACGCAGGAAAAGAAATATGATGTCATTGGAATCACTGAAACTTGGTGGGACGATACACATGATTGGAATGCAAGGCTAAAAGGATACAACTTATTTGCAAGAAGCAGACTTGATAAACGAGGAGGAGGTGTTGCATTGTATGTTAGAAAAGCGTATATCTGCAGAGAGATTGAAGCAGAGACTTCGAGTTCTGTGGAAAGTGTTTGGGTCAGAATACAAGGAGAGAACAACGGAAAGGACACCATTGTAGGCATTTACTACAGGCCACCTGGGCAAGCTGAAGATATGGATGAACTCTTTATGTATCAAATGACCAAGTTCTCCAAAAAATATGACGTAGTGGTCATGGGAGATTTCAACTATCCAGACATTTGTTGGGAATCTCTCTCAAGTAAACTAACAGGTCAAGCAAATTCTTATCCTCTCTTGCTGACAACTTTATCTTCCAAAAGGTAGGGGAGAAAACAAGGGGATCTGCTACTTTGGATCTAATCCTTATAAACAGGGAGGAAATGGTTGAGGAGATAAAAGTGGCTGTGACCCTAGGAGGCAGCGATCATGCTATTATAGAATTTTGGATAACTAGAGGAGGAAGACATGTGAAGACTCAAACTTCAAGGTTAGATTTTAGATAGGCAGATTTTAAGAGACTCAGAAAGAGAATAGGAGGGATCCAATGGCTGGATGTCCTTAAGGACAAAAATGTCCAGGAAGGATGGGAAATTTTTTAAAAATGAGATTCTCAAAGCACAATCGTTAACAATCCCGAAAAGTAGGAAGAATGGGAAGCATTTAAGGAAACCAGGATGGATGAACACAGCACTTAAACACATGCTAAAAAGAAAGAAAGAAATGTTTATCAAATGGAAAGAAGGAGTCATATCTAAAGAAGATTATAATGCAGTCTGCAGATCCTGCAGGGCACGTATCAGGTCAGCTAAAGCTGACAATGAATTAAGGCTTGCAAGAGATGTCAAAAGCAATAAAAAAGGATTTTGGGGGTATGTCAAAAGTAAAAGAAAAGTCAAAGATGCTATAGGATTTTTACAGGATGAAAATGGTGAAATGGTAAGAAAGGATGTTGAGAAGGCCGAACTTTTTAATTCCTATTTTGCATCTGTTTTCTCTCAGAAAGAAAATGGAACATCAACTGATCTTCACTGTCCTATTAAAGGAATTAAAGAATCCAGGTTATCTGTAAACAGAAAGATTGTGAGGGAATATTTAGCTAACATAAATGAGTTCAAGTCTCCAGGTCCAGATGAATTAAACCCCAGAGTACTGAAGGAGATCGTAGAAGAAATTTTAGAACCACTCTCCATAATCTTTGAAAATTCTTGGAGAACAGGAGAAGTCCCAGAAGACTGGAGAAGAGCAAATGTTGTTCCTATCTTCAAAAAGGGGAAGAAAGTGGACCCAGGGAACTATAGGCCGGTGAGTCTGACTTCTATACCAGGAAAGATCTTTGAATAAATTATTAAACAACATGTATGTAAGTACCTGGATAAGAATGAAGTGATTAACCAGAGTCAGCATGGGTTTGTAACTAACAAGTCATGTCAGACTAACTTAATTTCCTTCTATGACAGAATCACTGACTGGGTGGATCAGGGAAACTATTAAGGGGACGGTTGCAAACAACTTTTATTAAATAATGGAAAGCAACCGTACACGGGGTCCGCGATGCAGCCTGGTGGACTGCGGCCAAACACCTTCCGGGTGAGAAGGTAAAACAACCAACTTAAATAACAATCCCTTCCGTGTTACTGCACACCGGAACGGGAATAGGGATTCGCACTATCTTCGTTAACAGCACGAGAGATGTGCGATAAATAATATATCTGTAGCCCTGTTAACTGCACAGGGACTACACAGCAGACGCTAGGATGCGTGTGTGACTCACGTCGGCGAATACGTGCTCCCAGCCTGCGTGCTACCGGACTGAGGAGAATCTCTCCACGTGGCTTACAGGCGGTGCTGGGAATAGGGTGTCTGCAGACTGCTCGGGGTGTATGGTGACCCCTTTGTCGGAGCCAGACTGTCAGATGAAGCTACCTGCCTATTTCATCTAAGCCTGCCTATTTCCACTAAACCTGCCTGCCAGAAACTAAAGCACACGTGGAGCCCAAAAGACCAAGCGTCCACACAACACCATCACAGCTCAATGATCAGAGCGCGCCGCCATATCTGTGGGCGGGCTATTTAAAGATTAAGCCCTGCCCACCATCGCACTATTGGTGACGTCACCCGCAACCAATCAGGTGGCGCCAGGTCACCGGATCAGCTGACTCCCAAACCACCAATCACGGTCCACCATGTCACGGGCATGCTCGGTGCAGAGAATCCTGGACTTAAGCTTTAGCAGCCCTGTTTCCCTCCGCAACCTATCCTTCATGTTGCTAGGAACAAAGACCAAAGAGACAACCTGTATATCTCGTGCACCAGCTAGGCGTTGGGACTGATGATGATGCTGAGCACCATCAGCCCTGGCTGGACCAGAATGGGAGACTACAGAATCCACTGATGGTTCTGAACCCATTTCAAATCCAGCAAACACCCGACGCCTAACAGAAATGCTGTAGATATAGTATATCTTGACTTCAGCAAAGTATTTGACAAAGTATCTCACACCATCCTTATTGAAAAAATGACCCAGTATTGAAAGGACAAGGCAACTGTTAGGTGGATTCATAACTGGCTTAGTGATCGACTCAACGGGTGGTCGTAAATGGCTTCACATCCAGCTGGATGAATGTCTCAAGTGGGGTACCACAGGGCTCTGTCCTGGGACCTGTATTGTTCAACATCTTTAGCAATGATTTAGATGACGGAATTGAGGGTAAACTGATTAAATTTGCTGATGACACAAAGCTAGGAGGGATAGCTAACACTAGAGAAGAGAAAGAGAGGATTCAAAAAGACCTTAATAAACTGGAGCAGTGGGCAGCAAGTAACAGAATGTTTTTTAACAGGGAAAAATGCAAAGTACTACATCTGGGCAATAAAAATGAAAAAAGCATATACAAAATGGGAGGAATAGAGCTAAGCAACAGTACATGTGAAAAATACTTAGTTATACTAATAGATCATAGACTGAACATGAGTCAACAGTGTGATGCAGCAGCAAAAAAAGGCAAATACAATTCTGGGATGTTTTAACAGAAGCATACAATCTAGATCACGTGAAGTCATTATCGGACTTTACTCCTCTTTGGTGAGACCTCATCTGGAATACTGTGTCCAGTTTTGGGCACCACATTTTAAAAAAGACATCGACAAACTGAGCAAGTTCAGAGAAGAGCGACCAGAATGGTGCCCGGTCTGCAAACCATGTCCTATGAGGAACGGTTGCAGGATTTGGGAATGTTTAGCTTGCAAAAAAGAAGACTGAGAGGAGACTTAATAGCTGTCTACAAATATGTCAAGGGCTGTCACATTGTAGAAGGATCATCTTTATTCTCATTTGCACAAGGAAAGACTAGAATCAATGGGATGAAACTGAATGGGAGGAGACACAGATTAGATATTAGAAAAAACTTTTTGACAGTTAGGATGATCATCGAGTGGAACAGGCTGCCACGAGAGGTGGTGAGTTCTCCTTCAATGGACGTCTTCAAGCAGAGGCTGGACAGACATCTGTCTGAGATGATTTAGTGAATCCTGCTTTGAGCTGGGGGTTGGACCAGATGACCCAGGAGGTCCCTTCCAACTCTACAATTGTATGATTCTATGGATCTGAGTGTTTTGTTTGTTTTGTGGATAGATTTGAAGCTTTTATTGGGAACATTTAACATAACATTTTGGATCATATTTATCCTGTGCTCTATGCTGAGCACTTATTTTGGGGTTTCCATCTAAATCTCTGGGTGACGTGATTCAGGTGACACCCCCCAGTGGATCCATTCATTATAATGAGGCAGCAGAGTTACTCTTCTGGGCTCCATCTTACCTCTGTTCAGCGTTGTCCTACTTTTCAGAGGTGTCCAAAACTGCGGCCGATCGCGCATTTATGCACACCTAAAAAGACGGACAATACCAACTCACAGGCCAGACGGCGTCCAGTGTTGCCATCTGCCTTGTTTTAGGGAATCGTCCTCTGGGACAGTCATGTAAGGGCTTGTTTTTTGCGGGACGATTTGACGTTTTTATTGGTACCATTTTTGGTCACATGTCATTTTTTGATTGCTTTCTATTCTAAATTTGGGGAGGGAAAATAAACAAAAACTGGCAATTCAGGAATTGTGTTTTTTTTTTTTTTAATGCCGTTCCGCGTGTGGTAAAATTGATATGGCAGAGTTATTCTTCAGCTCTGTACGTTTACAGCGGTACCACATTAATAGCGTTTTTATACAAAAAATATATATATTTTTTGCATCGCTTTATTCTGAGAGCTATAATTTTTTTATTTTTTCACTGATGGGGCTGTATAGCGGCTTGTTTCTTGTGGGACAAGATGACGTTTTCAGCGGTACTAATTTTATTTAGATTTGGTTTTTTTATCGTGTTTTATTCCCCTTTTTTTTTTGATGATAAAGCATCGTTAGCCTCGTTTTTTTAAGTTTTTTTTGTGCGGCGTTCACTGAAGGGGTTAAATAGTGTGACACTTTTATAGGTCGGGTTGTTCCAGACTCGGCAATACCAAATATGTGTACTTTTTTTAATTTTTTTATTTTTTTTTACATAAAAATGTGTATTTATTAGTGAATATTTTTTTTAATTATTATTATTATTATTATTATTTTTTTTTTACACATTTTTTGCCATTTATTTTTTACTTTTTTATTTAGTCCCTTTATGGGACTTTCACTTGTATCTCTTTGATCACAGGTATAATGTATTGCAATGTACTAGATTGCAGTGCATTCATTATACCTTTAGTGAACGCTCCTGAGCCCATGCTGTGAGCATGGTTTCAGCAGCTTTCCGTAGCTTGGTGACCCGGGGGTCGTCATGACGACCCCTGGTCACCATGGCAATGATTGGGCCCCACGTCATCGCAGGGCCACCGATCTGTCAGGGGGTTAACAGCCAGGGGTGGTGCTGACACGGCTACTAGCTGTTTAGTGCCGGAGCTCAGCCACTGGCGGCGCTGAACTCCGACACTGATCGGGCTGGAGACGCTGATATTTCAGCATCTCCTGCACGATCATGCTGAGATCGGTCAGTCAGATTGACTGACCGATCGCAGCAATCTAGGTGTGCGGACCGACCATATGGCTCCCTGCACCCCTTCTTGTGCTGCTCAGCTGTCACAGATAGCTGTCCACACGTATCTGTCACTGCGTGTTTACACGCTGTGACAGTTTAAAGCCATAACGGACACTGCACGGCAAGGAGCATTAACTTACACCTGCTCATGCCGTGCAGTGTCCGTCATTGGGCGTTATGGGGTTAATACCGCTGTCAAGTGTGATGGTGACATGTAACAGACTTTAACATAATGGCCATCAGTTCTAATGAACATGGGGCCACCGTGCAGTATGAATGCACATTGACGAAGGGTTACCTTGACTGCCGGATGACCACTTTAAAAAAATATATATATGGCTCTCAGAATATGGTGACAAAAGCCAAATTGTTTTTGTAAATGTTTTATTTTATTTTTAATTAGTAAATCATGAATAGAAATATATAGATTTGGTTTCCCGTAACCATACTGACCCATAGAGCAAAGGTAACAGATCACCACTAGATTAGCACAAAGTAAGGCTGAGTTCACACGATGCGTTTTTCGTGCGTTTCCGCGGCGTTTTTGCAGTTGCGTAAACGCCGCGGAAAAGCATGAAAAACGCATGGTAGAAGGGCAGCAATGTTCCCCAATTGAAATCCGCATGTACTGTGCCCATGATGCGGATTTTTCCGCAGCGTAAACGCTGCGGTCAAAAATCCGCAGCATTTCAATTAATTTTGGGGAAACGCTGCTCTTTTGCCGCCATTAACTTGCATTAGACTGCATGAAATCCGCATCACTGTATATGTTGATGCGCTTTTCATGCGGTCTAATGTGCGGATGGTACCCGGGTGTGGAGGAGAGGACTCTCATCCAGACCCAGGTACCATTAAAAAAAAAAGAATAAAATAAAAAAACATATATTCTCACCTTCTGACGGCCCGCGCAGCGTCCTCCAGGCTTCCCGGGCACTTTGCGGTTGAATGAAGGACCTTCGCTGATGTCAGAGTCATGTGACGGGTCACGTGACGCTGACGTCGGAAGGTCCTACAGTCTTCACTGCCGGCAGCCGGGACCGATGAAGCAGGACACCGGGGGCCATCAGAGGGTAAAGTATATATTTATTTTTTATTTTTTGACATTCACATACTATATAAATCCATGCCGTTTGCATGGATTTATATAGTGTGAAGTTGACAAGCACTTTCCCCAAGTGATGCTAAAATCGCTTGGGAAGCGCTTGTCAACCCGCATGCGGAAATGCAAGTGAAGAAAGCTTCACATCCGCATGTCCCTGGCAGGAAACCGCATGTACAATCCGCATGTACAATCCGCATGCGTTTTTTCCTGCCAGAGAGATGCAGAAACGCTCAGGAAAAAATCCTGAGCATTTCTGCATCGTGTGCACATACCCTAAGTGGCGCTAGTACAAAACCTTGAAAAAGAAAATGTGGAATTACAGTTTTTTTCCTCACCGTTTCCACTTATTTCATAGAATAAGTGGTGTTCTGCAAAAAACAAGCCCTCTTGCGGCTATGTCGAAATATTAGAAAGGTTATGATTCTTGTTACAAGGAGAGGAAAAACTAAGTTACAATATCCTGGGGAAAAGCTCTGTGTCTGCCTCCTGAAAACCTCCAGCTCAGGGTTTGTTACCCGACCGACGACATGTTTAACAGATTCCTTTGACTAAACCACCCTTCACATGTCCATATAATACCGGTACTGGAAAAATGGTACCGGTGTCATAAGTATTTTGGATCAGTGTGCCGTCCGTGTGCCATCAGTGTTCCATCCGTGTGCAATTCATTTTTTTTCCACCATGACTTAAATATCAATTCCAAAGCTTCTCCTATACTTTGCAGTGTTAAACATGTACAGCACACGGTTGTCACAAGGATGTTTCACACGGAGCCCGAAATGTGTATTGGCCCTTGTAATCCATGCGGACGGGTCTCATGCAAAGATCTCCATAGATTATGATAGGTATGTGTGCATACGTGTCTTCAATGCATGTGAAAGCGAATGCCACACGTGCTGAAAACATGTACATGTGAAGGAAGCTTTACACACTGTGTGAACAAGTATGAAAAGTCACCTCTTAATCATTGAATTAAGGTTTTCTCTTTTGGTTCATTGCCATGGGTATAAAATCCAGCATCTAAGCATGTAGTCTGCCTGTGCGAACAGTTGTGATAAAATGGCTCGTTCTAAAGAGCTCCCTGAATTCAGCATCTTGCTGTCATATGTTGTCACAAGTCAGTTCATGAAAGTTCAAATAAGACATGGCTGGGTGAGTTTGGTGTGGAAGAACATGACTGACCCTTCAAGAGACCTAACCTCAACTCCATCAGATAGATACCTTTTGGATTAACCAGAGATTACAAGCCAGGTCCCCTTGTCCAACATCAGTGTCTGACCTGATAACTGCTCTTCTGGAAGAATGGACAACAAATTGCACAGAAATATCCCCAATTTTTTTTTTTAGAGTGGAAGCTTTATTAGCTGCAAAGGGAGATCAACTCCATGTTAATGACCCTGGATTTAAAAAGGAATGTCATAAAATTTCCTCCAGGAGTAATGTGTATGTGTCCCAATAATTTTATCCCTACAGTGTGTAATAGGTTCTGCTTCTTCCATGGTGAGAGGTGGAGACTGCTTCTCTGATGATGTGTAAATCTGGAGGTGAATGAGAATCATAATCAGTTTTGTTATATATTTTAGGAAGGACGTCCAGAATAAGAGGCAGAAAGCGTCCAATTATTGAGGACGACAGTGAGGAGGAGGTGCAGCCAACGTAAGCACTAAATACGACTATCATTCGTTACATTGTATTGTAAGGCTATGTTCACATGTCTGGTAGTTATACCTGTTTTTGGATTTGTTAGGGGTGATAAAAAATGAAAAGATACAATGCAAAATTAGTTCATTCAAATAAGGACGGGAATGTCTTAAATTGTTTTCTTTTTTACTGCAATCTGTTTTTTAGCAGGATCATGTGCCGATTTGCCATGAGCGTTACCCGTTGGCCATCGCTCATAGCAGATGATCATTTTAACCATGTGTAGCACAAGTGATCGGATGAAGGCACCTTCAAGTCTTCTAAGGAAACTATTAAGGCCAGAAAAAAGTAAAAAAAAAAAATTATTTTTTTTTTTAAATATAAACGTTCAAATCACCCCCCTTTTGCCCCATTCAAAATAAATGAATAATAAAACAAAAATATACATATATTGCTGCATTCTGAATCGCCCGATCTATCAAGATATAAAAAGAATTAATCCAAATGGTAAACTGTGTAACGAGAAAAAAAATCAAAACACCAGAATTAAGTTTTTTTGGTCGCTGCAACATCGCAATAAAACGCAATCACCGGCGATTAAAACATATCTACCTAAAAATATTATCAATAAAACCTTCAGCTCAGCGTGCGAAAAATAAGCCCTCACCCAGCCCCAGATCCTGAAAAAGGGAGACGCTACGGGTCTCGGAATATGGTGCCATTATAATTTTTTTTACAAACTTTGGAATTTATTTCACCACTTTAAAAAAAATAACCTATTCATGTTTGGTATCTACAAACTCATAATGACCTGGAGAATCATAATTGCAGGTCAGTTTTAGCATTTAGTGATCATGGTAAAATAACAACAACCAAGAAACAAGTGTAGAATTATACTTTTTTTGCAATTTTGACGCACTTTTGAATTTTTTCCTTTTTCTCCAGTACACGACATTGTAAAACCAATGATGTCGTTCAAAATTACAATTCGTCCCAGAAAAAATAAACCATCACAGGGACATATTAAAAAATAAAAAAGTTATGCCTCTGGGAAAAAGGGGAGCGAAAAACGGAAAATCCCAAGGTCGTGAAAGGGTTAAAGGATAGAAATCCTCAACTATATTGATTGTATTGATTGAACAGTACCACCACATACCACCATAGCATTACTGAATCTCTCTATACCATGTGTGGTTAATACCGTAACTAATACTGCCATATAGTTACTAAATTATACTTTTATAACATGATTTTAGAACCACCATACTGTAACTGAAAAACAGCATCATATTGTGACTTTATCACTTGGGGTCTGAGCTGTTTTGATGCCCAGCGATCAAAAAGTTATTTAATTCTAAATGCCCTCAGACTCATGAGATAGAAGTTGGCTAAACCCGGTGATTTTGGCTTGAATCGGTTAGCTTCCTAACGTCTGTGGGGACAGGCCTGATTCTAGCTTTTTTTTTGGTGCCCAAGGCGAAAATTCAAGTGGCACCCCTCCCAGCAGTTCATGGTATACCTGCAGTGAATAAACACAATCCCATCATTGTTTTTTAGGTTTTGCTTTTAAGATATTCTTTATGTGGTAAAAGTGACGTGTGAACATGATTCTCCAGGTCTTTGTGATTACAGTAATCCCTAACTTTCAGAGATTCTTATTTTTGTAAAAAAAAAAACAACATTTAGCTTGTGATGCTTTTTTTAGGACCTGTTAGAACAATAAAAATATATCTATGAAGCTATGTGAGGGCTGTTTTTTGCATAGTAAGTTGAAATATTTATTGCTATCAATTCAGGGTGCATACATTTGGATGGCTTTTTGCTGTAAGAGGTGTGGTGACACAAAAAAGTAGTTCTGCTATTTTTTTTTCTCTTTACTGCATATGTTAGTTCTTTTTATATTTTGATAGATCAGACTTTTAAGGATGTGGACATACCAAATTTTTTTTAATTGTTTAATTTGTTTTTAATGAGGGAAGACCGCACCAGATCCATGATCATTAAATGAATACATCACCAGAACATTCCATCAGTACATGAATGGCACCAGCATCATCATCAGTACTTAGATACAGCACCAAAACAACCATTAATACACTAATTCATTATTAGAACCATAATCGGTAATTGAATATAGCACTGGAACCATCATTATTAATTGAATACATCGCCAGAACCACCAACTGCACATGAATACAGTGAAGAGCAAAAGAGTATCAATGTTTTGAACTTTTGACTTTCAGGCTCCATATCTCACCATCCACTACTTCTTTTATTGTGACACTACCCTCATTTTATAGACAATCATCTTGTCTATCTCATATATAAACTTGAGTTGCAACTATTTAGCATATGATTAATTATGCAGATTCTTGTCATGTCACTGCACTGTTACTGTTTTGCTCCTAAAAATCTAAATACAATTTTTTATTATTTTATTAGTATTTTGTAAATCCACCTTTGGCTTTCAACACTGCCTGAATCCTTCTGGGCATGCTCTCGATCAGATTCAAACATGTCTTGACCGACATCTAATTCCGGTTCTGTTTTACATGTTCCCAGTTGGTGCATGCTCTTCGACTCGCTTGGATATGTATATAGTTTTTTATTCCATTCTACCCACAAGTGTTAAATTGGATTAAGGTCTGAGGTCTGTGGGGGCCAATCCAGCACTTTGACTTCATTGTCATTGAACCATTTATTTGCCAATCTCAACGTATGCTTTGGGTCGTTGTCCTGCTGGAACACTATGTTGTCCTTTTCATACCGATGGTACTCGAGTGTACAAAGTAATTCGTCTTGTAGGATACTCACATATAGCTCAGCATTGAGACCACCATTGATTCTGGTAAAGTATCCAACGCCTTTAGCTGTGAAACAACCCCATATCATCAGGCTTCCTTCACCGAACTTGACAGTTCCTTCAATTTCTCCATCCGTTAGCCCCATTTTCCTTTGTTTCTTCCAGACCCATTTGCACCCATCATAGCCTAGTCTATTGACTTTTGTCCCATAGCTCCAAACCACCCGTTTCCTATCTTCTACAGTTCACTTTTCATACCTTTTTGCAAACTTGTGTCGACGCTTCTTATGATGATATTGAAGTTGATGCTTCTTCATCTTTTTTTGAGCCACCATTCAAGACTTGTGTAACATGCGTTACACGGTGCTTGCATAGACATCTGTGATCTCACTATTACGAAACTTACAAGTTACTCCAGCCCGTGATATTGGAAGCAGACTTTGCATCCGTAAGTATGGCAAAAGAGGTGACGGGGAATGCATGATTGGAGCAGTAGGCTGGTACTTAAAAGGAGTTGGATATGCTGGAGACCTTGAAATGGTCTGGGAAGAAGCGCTCCCTGAAGGACGATACATTGCATACCGCATAGACCGCTCTTATCTAGGAGAGGTATCAGTGAGGAAGTGGTGGGTGCTGCCTTTCATGGTAATTGTAGGGTCTTGTGATGGTGTAGGTGTCTATCTGCCCTTTCTGACCCCCACCTGGTTAGGTAAAATGCAATATCCAAGTCGTTGTTGGTGAATTAAGACCCATGAGAACAATGAACATTTCTTCACTCCACATTTGCAAGTACAACTCCCTCTACCTTGATGGTTTTATCATTTAAAATAGTATTTTTCTTTTCACTTTGACTCTTAACACAGACCTTGATTTGTATGTTTCTACAGAAAGAAATTCACAAGAAATGAGGAAACCCCTCCGTCGTCTTTTGTGGCTTTTGAAAGCGACGTTTTGTGAGTAATTTTGACAACATATAATAAGTTCAAGTTAAACTTCACTTAAAAGCTATGTTCACGCATGTTGTGTTTTTTTTAGCATTTTTTGCTGCAGATTTTTATGCAAATTTTCAGCTGTGTTTTGCAGTACCAGCAAAGTCTATGAGAAACCAGAATTGTCTGTTCACACATCATGCTTTTTTGTTGTTGTGTATTTTGTGCCTTGGTTGGGTTTTTGGAAAATAGAGCATGTCACTTCTTTCAGCATTTTTGTCAGTGTTTTTTCACCCATGGGAAATAATGGGTGGTTGTAAAGGGAAGTGTCCCAGGTTGTACATGTATATACATGCTAGCCATGCTTGCAGATAAGTATACATGTATATATTGGCCCCACATCTCCCCATGTGTTTCAGTCTGTTTGCTGCTGGGGGAGGTTTCAATAGAATGTCCAGCCATGTGCTAAAACAGGTTTTGCCAGTATGGTTGGACTTGAACAAAGACCTTAGCCAGTGAGCAGGGAATAATACATCATTTCCTGTGACATGAAGCTGGACACTGGCTGGACTTAAAACCCCAGAATCCACATGTGCTAGGGCCCCTTAGACTCTTGAAGATGGACATAACAACACATGGCTGAGTATCTCTCTTCCCCTGTAACTTCTTTACTTACTAGCCCTACATACCCTGTACTAACCCTCCTAGATATTGATAGATATATATAGGCAAAGTTGGTATAGTTGGGTGGGCCGATATTGCATGAGTGATTAGCAAACGTGGGTGGAAAATATATTAGGTAATTGGGAATTGTGAATCCGTTTTGTGTACTGTGTTAGTGTGATACATAGTAGTATATTAACTGTAGACTTTTGTGTAATAAATACCTTTTATTAGCACACGGTTTTGTCTCAGTTGGTATATAGTATAGGGCTCAGATAACGTTAGTGGAAATTAATTATTAATAGTCAAGTTTGATGTTAATAGTTAATATCGGACCTCAATAGAGGTGTAGGAGAGTTCCCCCATTAATTACTGATAGTTTGGAGGAAAATCGCATCCTTATACAGTGGTGAAAAAAACGCTGAAAAAATGCACTAAAATTTGCAGCAGCGTTTTTGATGGTGAAATAGAATGGGGTTCTTTTTTAACAGAACTTTATGTACATGCATAAATAGAGACAGGACAGTGAAAAAAATCGCTGAAAAAACTCAAAAAACGCAGCAAAACGTTTTTGACACAGCTGATTTCCTGCCAGAGATTGTGTTTTGATGCAGTTTTCTGAAGCTGAAAAACACAACATGTGTGAACACAGCCAAAGTAAAAAAGTTAAAGGGGTTTACCCGCAAAGTTCATTTTAATCAATAGATCTTGATAATAATAAATTCCACAATTGGATGTGTTTATCTCAGCACAGGAACATTTTATTTAATCTTATAAATGGGCCCCTGCTGTGTACTGTGTAATGGCTTTGTCTGACGGTACAGGGACATGGACAGATAATTCCACAGCTCCTGGGAAGGGGGAGACGCAAAAGAGTCTACAGACATTACAGGACTGGATCACAAAAAATTCTTTCTTTGAGGTAAAACATTTTTTAAAAACAGGCAGGGAAATGTTTTATCTCACATTCATTTTCAAGGAAAACGAACGAGTGCAATCCGATAAAAAATTGGATTCTACTTTGACCAATATTAATTTATGAGTTACAGCTCATCTGTGATTTTTTTCACAGCTGAAATCGGACTTAGAAAAAAAATCGCAAGTCAATGGGTGCGAGAAAAATAAAATCACACGGCTCTCGGACCTTGCGAGTGCCGCTCAATTTTTAAATACCTAGAATCAATTAATTTATTTGAAAGAAACACATAGACTCCTTTAATAAATCTAAATTTAACTAATAACATAACACCCATTCCATTGAAGCCGATGTCAATTGAATTAAAATAATAAAGCATCATCATCCTCACCTGTCCCTGACGTGAATAAAATCATCCATTTGTTGCGCGACAGGTCTAGGTCTGCTACATCAAGATGGCAGGCTGTATTGTCGCAAGATACGACTATACAGTCTGCCATCCTGCAGAGACAATTAGCTGTGCAAGCTTGCGCACCTCAGTGTCTCCCGTGCTGGCAGAAAGGTCATCGGAGTCCTTATCCAATGAACTCTGTTCACCTCACTGACATTAACGCATGTGCGGTGAGAACTTTCCAACAGCACTGCAGTAAAAAAAGAACACACTTTGTAACGTGTGTTTTCACAGCGCAAATGCACCCAAAAACACATGCATATCATAAATAAATAAAAAAAAATGATGTATGTTCCCCCCTACTTTTTATAACCAGCCTATGTAAAGAACAGAGGTGTGCTCTTGTATTAACAAGATAGGAAGGTCCATAGATATTGGCCCTTTCCTAGCCTAAAAATAAAAGCCTGCAGTTACCCCAGAATTGGTGCATCGATGAGATGCGCCAACTCAGGCTCTTTGCTGGCTTTTCCTGATTGCGATGGTGCAGTGGCAATTGGGGTAGTAGTTTTATCAGGTTGATGTCAGCTTTGTAATGTAATGATTGACAAAAGTCTGGGATGGGCTGAAATGTTTTGTATGTGGACCTCCATTAAAAAGAACTTTTAATCAACCACATGAGTGACGGGATTTGTCATTTTAAGCCTTGTAATGTCAGCTGGCATCAAAACCAAGGGTTAGTAATGGAGTGGTGTCTATCAGACACCCCCATTACTAACCCAGTAATAAAAAATAAAAAAAAACACACACACAGGAAAACATAGTTTATTTTAAAGAACACTCCCCCACACCTCGTTCACCTATTTATTAAAAAGCAAAAAAAAAACATGAAGATCCAACGTAATCCAGCCAATCAGAAGAAGTCCAAAAATGGGAACCTGAAAGACATAAAAGGAAAGTTAAATAAATAAAAGGAAGAAACTCTCGCTCATTCGCCAATTTATTTTTAAATTACAATCTCTGCACCTGCGACGTAACCCATTGGGGTTCCCACGACATCTAACGATTCTGTACAGCAAGCTATGGAGCGTCGTTTTGAGAACCATGCTTCATAGGTCACTCCCGGTTATGTCTCACAACTAGTGTTGAGCATTCCGATACTGAAATATCGGGTATCGGCCGATATTCGCGGTATCGGAATTCCGATACTTAATTCCGATACTTTTACAATATCGAATACCGGAATCGGAAGTTCCCATAATGCCTGTGCTCTGCAGTGTCTCTGAAGGATGACAAGCTGGATGGCAGCGCTCAGCTGAGATCCAGCCTGTCATCAGAACGCCATCCCAGCGTGAGAGAATTCTCCTGATTGTTTAAAAGCCGGCGGGCGGTAAAAAGCCGCCGGCTTTTAAACATTCACACAGTCCCATACTGCTTCCCCGCAGCCTCCCACCCCGATCCTCCGCTCCCCTCGCCACCTCCCATCCCGATCGTAAGTTAGGACCGGGCGGGGAGCACAGCACCAAGGAGCGGGGAGCGAAGGACCCGGGCGGGGAAGCCGGCAGTGAAAAGACTTCACCGCCGGCTTTCCCGTTCTGTGCTGCGCTTTCCCGCCGGATATTTCAAATGAACAGCTGAGGTATCAGCTGATGCCGATCAGCTGTTCATTTGAAGTCGCCGCGTTGCCCTCAGAGGGTTCATGTGAGTTCATGCTTGACTGCATGAGCTCACATGAACTTTCCCACGGCCGCACAGGTCAGCCACACCTCCCAGACCCGTCATGATTGGTGTGTGTGGGTGTCTGTGCGATGTGTGCGGGTGTGCGCGGTGTCTGTGCGATGTCTGTGCGGTGTCTGTGCGATGTGTGCGGTGTCTGTGCGATGTGTGCGGGTGTGTGCGGTGTCTGTGCGATGTGTGCGGGTGTGTGCGTGCAGGCAGACATAGGCCGATGTGACACTACTACTCCCATCGGCCTATGTCTGTCCCCCGTCCACTCGTGCCAGCAGGATCAGCTTGATGGGAGCAGTAGTTCCCATCAGCCTGATCCTGCTATTTAAATTGCACTACTGTGTCCCCAATAAATGTTAGATACATGTCATTGGTGGCCAGTGGTTACCTAAAAGAAATTAGTTCATACATTACCTGTCCCCGCCGAACGCCACCTAAAATAAAGTAAAAAATAAAAAACTACACCTATACTCACCTAGACACCTAATTCCCCGAAGCCATCGATCTCCTGTAATAAAATATAAAATAATAAACCACAACCTTATCCTTACCCCTCCGTAGTAGTCCACGAGTGTCCCACGAAGATCTCCATTTCAGAGCAGCCACATAGAATGTGACCGCTCTGAACCGCTGCCGCCGCTAGAATGATGGGGCCGTAAAGCAGCCCCGTCATTGCATAAGCGGGTTCGCCGGAGTTCAGGCAGCGCTGCTCCGGTTAGCTGCTTTACGGCCCTACTGTATCGTGAGAAATTCCCATGGTACAGCAGTGCCGTAAAGGAGGTCTCCGGAGCTGCGCTGCCTGAATGCACTCCGGTGACCTCAGTCAGTGGCTCCCGCTGCCGGGAGCGGACGTGTTCCCGGCAGCGTGAGCTTACAGCAGCCATGCACAGCTGTCACCTTCTCCAGATGTGACAGCTGTGCATGGGAGATCAGCGCAGGAACGTGGACAGGTAACTATTTTTTTTTAGTAAACTAAGAATTAAATAAAATGGTGTGTTTTATTTCAAATAAATTATTTTTTTCTGGGTGTAGTGTGTTTTTTCTTTTTAACACTTTGTAGGTTAGTAATGGGGGTGTCTTATAGACGCCCATCATTACTAACCTGGGCTTCATGGCAGCTGGCGCTGACATGAACCCCAGCCCTATTACCCCCTGCCACCGCACCAGGGCAGCGTGGAAGAGCGAGGCTAAGTGCCAGAATTGTCGCATCCTATGGATGCGCCATTTCTGGGGCGGCTGACGGCTGGTGTTTCTAGCCTGGGAGGGGGCCAATATTCATGGCACCCTTCCTGGGCTATTAATATCAGCCCCCAGCTGTCTGCCTAGCCTTTGCTAGCTATTAAAATAGGGGGGACCCCACGTCATTTTTTTGGGGGGGTCCCCCATTTTAATAGCTAGTAAGGGCTAGGTATTCAGCTGGGGGCTGATATTAGTTGCCCGGGAAGCTCCGTGGGTATTACCCCCTTCCCAGGCTTCAAACATCTTCCCCAGCCGTCTGCTTAACCTCCGCTAGAGACTAAAATTATAGGGGATCCCACGCCAATTTTTTTTAAAATAAATCCTTTATTTTAACACTAAATGACATTTGATGAGTTAATAAAGATGCAGTCCCTAAATTATTATTTATTTTTTAATTAATTTTTCCCAAAAATTTTGACGTGGGCTTTGTCATATTTTTGTATGCCAGCCAGGTATAGCATCCAGCTTCTATGAACGCGCCATTTTCCGGGGCGGCTGCGGACTGCAATTTGCAGCGGGTGGGGCCCAGAAAGCTTGGGTCTCCCTGCGCTGCAGATTCCATCCCCCAACTGCCTAGTTGTACCTGGCTGGACACAAAAATAGGGCGAAGCTCCACGTATTTTTTTTTTTAATTATTCCATGAAATTCATGAAATAATAAAGAAAAAAAGGGCTTCCCTATATTGTTGTGTCCGGCCAGGTACAAATAGGCAGCTGGTGGTTGGGGGCAGCCCGTTCCTGCCTGCTGTACCTGGCTGGACACAAATATAGTGCAAAGCCCCACGTCAATTTTTTTTTTAATTATTTCAGAAAATTCATGAAATAATTTAAAAAAAATTGATGTGGGGCTTCGTCCTATATTTGTGTCCAGCCAGGTACAGCAGGCAGGAACGGGCTGCCCCCAACCACCAGCTGCCTATTTGTACCTAGCCGGACACGACAATATAGGGAAGCCCTTTTTTTAAAAAATTATTTCATGAAATAATTAAAAAAAAATTGACGTGGAGCTTCGCACTATATTTGTGTCCAGCCAGGTACAGCAGGCAGGAACGGGCTCCCCCAACCACCAGCTGCCTATTTGTACCTGGCCGGACACAACAATATAGGGAAGCCCTTTTTTTCTTAATTATTTCATGAATTTCATGAAATAATGAAAAAAAAAAAATACGTGGGGCTTCGCCCTATTTTTGTGTCCAGCCAGGTACAACTAGGCAGCTGGAATCTGCAGCGCAGGGAGACCCAAGCTTTCTGGGCCCCACCCGCTGCAAATTGCAGTCCGCAGCCGCCCCGGAAAATGGCGCGTTCATAGAAGCGCCATCTTCTGGCGCTGTACCCAACTCATCCAGGGCCCTGGTCCGGTGGCTCACTGGGTAATAAAGGGGTTAAGGCCAGCTTGGCATTATCAGCTGGCCCTAAGCCCGAAATTCATGGGGTCACGCCAATATTAGACATGACCACCATGAATTTCTAGTAAAGTATTTAAAAAAAACACAACACCCAGAATAAAGTCCTTTAATTGAAATAAAGACACAATTCTTTATTGTTCTAAATTAAACTATACTTACCATCATTCCCATTCCAGCTGAAGCCAACGATCTCCTGCAATAAAAGAAAAATAATAAACCAACCTCATCCTTACCTTCCCATGGATCCCACGACAGCTTCAGCTCTGCTACATCGAGATGACAGGCTGGACCGCAGCAGAACGCTGCCATCCAGCCTGTCATCCCGCAGACACTGAGAAGCGCAGGCATGCTTGCGCTCCTTAGTGTGTCTCTGTGACGGCATAAAGATGAGTCGAGTTCATGTCCAATGAACTCAGCTCACCTCATGCACATCACTGACAGCGTGGGAAAATTCTCCTGCACTCAACGCTTCAGCGTGAGAATTCTCCCACGCTGTCAGTGACGTACATGAAGTGAGCTGAGTTCATTGGACATGAGCTCACTTCATGCACGTCACTGACAACGTGGGGAAATTCTCATGCTGAAGCGCTGAGTCACTGTGTGACTGCAGACTCATGAATCCCCCTAGCGCAGGCACTTTGCGCTATGGGGATTTGCCGATATGAGACCCGGGACCGGAGGCTATGTATGTGTTATACATACCCCTGGCCAGTCAGCGCCGCCTCGCTTCGTTCACTTGTATGGAGTGAGGCCAGGCCCTATCTAGTGCCGTGGATTGCCAGTAGGAGCTTCGACTAGAAGACGCAGCCTTTCTCAATACAAGTGTATGGAGAGTGAGGCCTGTCCACTGGCCAAGGGTATGTATAACACATGCATACCCTCCATTACCAGGTCTCATACCGGCAAATCACCGCATCGCACAGTGCCTGTGCTGGGGGTTGGGATTCATAAGTCTGAAGTCACATAGAGTGACTGCAGACTTATCACTTTTGACCAGACAACCCCTTTAAATTTACTTGGTTTCATGTATGTGTATGTGAATGGTTAAAGTGGATCTGTCTCCAGATTTCACAATCCTTCCTGCACTGCTACTGGTGACATCTCTCACTGCTAAGTGCAAACAGATACCGTGGGTATGGAAAGTATTCAGACCCCTTTAAATTTTTCACTCTTTTTTCCATTGTAGCCATTTGGTAAATTCTAAAATGTTCATTTTTTTCCCATTAAAGTACACTCTGCACCCCATCTTGACTGAAAAAAAACAGAAATGTAGACATTTTTGCAAATTTATTAAAAGATAAAAACTGAAATATCATATGGTCATAAGTATTCAGACCCTTTGCTCAGACACTCATATTTAAGTCACATGCTGTCCATTTCCTTGTGATCCTCCTTGAGATGGTTCTGCTCCTTCATTGGAGTCCAGCTGTGTTTAATTAAACTGATAGGACTTGATTTGAAAAGGCACACACCTGTCTGTTTAAGACCTCACAGCTCACAGTGCATGTCAGACCAAATGAGAATCATGAGCTCAAAGGAACTGCCCAAGGAGCTCAGAGACAGAATTGTGGCAAGGCACAGATCTGGCTAAGGTTGCAAATGAATTTCTGCATTACCCAAGGTTCCTAAAAGCAAAGTGGCCTCCATAATCTTTAAATGGAAGAAGTTTGGGACCACCAGAAGTCTTCCTAGACCAGGCCGTCCAGCCAAACAGAGCAATCATGGGAGAAGAGCCTTGTTGAGAGAGGTAAAGAAGAACCCCAAGATCACTGGCTGAGCTCCAGAGATGCAGTAGGGAGATGGGAGAAAGTTCCACAAAGTCAACTATCACTGTAGCCCTCCACCAGTTGGGCCTTTATGGCAGAGTGGCCCAATGGAAGCCTCTCCTCAGTGCAAGAAATATGAAAGCCTGCATAGAGTTTGCTGAAAAACACATGAAGGACTCCAGACTATGAGAAATAAGATTCTCTGGACCGATGAGACGAAGATAGAACTTTTTGGTGATAATTCTAAGCGGTATGTGTGGAGAAAACCAGGCACTGCTCATCACCTGCCCAATACAATCCCAACAGTGAAACATGGTGGTGGCAGCATCATGCTATGGGGGTGTTTTTCAGCTGCAGGGACATGACGACTGGTTGCAATTGAAGGAAACATGAATGTGGCCAAGTACAGAGATATCCTGGATGAAAACCTCTACCAGAGTGCTTTGGACCTCAGACTTGGTTCACCTTCGAACAAGACAATGACCCTAAGCACACAGCTATAATGACAAAGGCGTGGCTTCAGAACAACTCTGTGACCATTCTTGACTGGTCCAGCCAGAGCTCTGGCCTAAACCCAATTGAGCATCTCTGGAGAGACCTGAAAATGGCTGTCCACTAACGTTCACCATCCAACCCGACAGAACTGGAGAAAGGAAAAATGGCAGAGGATCCCCAAATCCAGGTGTGAAAAACTTGTTGCATCATTCCCAAGAAGACTCATGGCTCTACTAGCTCAAAAGAGTGCTTCTACTCAATACCGAGCAAAGGGGCTGAATATTTATGACCATGTGATATTTCAGTTTTTCTTGTTTAATAAATTTGCAAAAATTTCTACATTTCTGTTTTTTTTTCAGTCAAGATGGGGCGCAGAATGTACTTTAATGAGAAAAAAATGAACTTTTTAGAATTTACCAAATGGCTGCAATGAAACAAAGAGTTAAAAATTTAAAGGGGTCTGAATACTTTCCGTACCTACTGTATATTGTCCTCTATTTGGTTCTTCCTGAACCTTGGTATTTGGTGATTCTTCCTATGGTCAGAATACACCTAGGTCTTTCTAGTGTCTCAACTGATGTAATATTATTTTTTCTTTCCTTAAAGGGAACCTGTGACATGAAAGAAGCTATTTTTCTGCATATATGGAGTTAATCTGCAGATTAATAGCGTTCTGAACCTGCCCAGCACTTAGACCCCTACTGTCATGAGGTAATGATCTTTATTCCTCCTTTTAGCATTCTGGTTTCAGTCACGGGTGGCGCCGGCGTGGGTTCAGTCACCGTTCTCTGTATAGAGAGCGGCGGCTGTAACCTCGTCCCCGGCAGTGATTGACAGCCGGCCCTACTGCTGAGCTGCTGTAAGTCAGTGCAGGGGGAGTGTTTGCAGCCACTTCTCACTATACACAGAGCGGTGACTGAATCCAATGGATGCCGGGAGAAATAAAGTTCAGAGCAGGGTTAATCTGGAGATTATCCCCATATCTGCAGGCTGATTGTGTTTTTTTCAGGTGACAGGTTCCCTTTAAGGAAAGAACCATTTTTTATTGTAGTTAATAATTCTTACATGCATGTAGTAATGTCTTTTTTTTTCTTAAATCTGCAGTGCAAGTGGGCCTAGCGGACAACTCTACGAGCATTCAGAAGGTATAATGAAATCTATGACTTTATATTTTATTGATTCCAAACTTTTTATAGGTTTTATAAAAGGTACATATAAACAATAGCTTGACACCGGCAACAAAATCTAAAAGGGAATTTGTCGGCAGGTTTTTTCTACTCATCTGAGAGGAGCGTAATGTAGACAAATAGAAGCTGAATCTATCAATGTATCACTTAGATTACTGGTTGCAGCAGTTCTGACCCAATCAGAGCTTTTAGATTTAGAATGAAGCAGAGCTGAGAAAGCTGTCCCCACCCACACCAGGCTCTCCATGTACAAAGTCCATAGACGGTGTGCTGCTTATCACAGCAGGGGGCGTTGCTGGACTAGTGTTGTCCGGCAATGTTAATCTCTTCGTGATAAATCCTTGACAATTACTAAGCAACACCGCACGCACTTTGACAAGTGACACATCTCTGAATTCTGTGTTTCAGCCCCTATCTCCTGCTGTCCTCAGATTACATAGCAAAAACCTGCTGACGGATTCCCTTTAACCCCTTTACAACCTAAGGTGGTTTGCACGTTAATGACCGGGCCAATTTTTACAATTCTGACCACTGTCACTTTATGAGGTAATTACTCTGGAACGCTTCAACGGATCCCCCTGATTCTGAGATTGTTTTTTCGTGACATATTGTACTTCATGATTGTGGTAAAATTTCTTCGATATCACTTGCGTTTATTTGTGAAAAAAATGGAAATTTGGCGAAAATTTTGCAATAAATAACATTTCCCACAGGTCTACTTTACATCAGCACAATTTTGGAAGCAAAATTTTTTTTTGTTAGGGAGCTATAAGGGTTAAAAGTTGACCAGCGATTTCTCATTTTTACAACAAAATTTACAAAAACATTTTTTTTAGGTACCACATCACATTTGAAGTCACTTTGAGGGGTCTATATGACATAAAATACCCAAAAGTGACGCCATTCTAAAAACTGCACCCCTCAAGGTGCTCAAAACCACATTCAAGAACTTTATTAACCCTTCAGATGCTTCACACCAATTAATTGAACATGAAAGGAAAAATTAACATTTAACTTTTTTTCACTAACATTTTATTTTAGACCCCAATTTTTTTATTTTCACAAGGGTACCAGGAGAAATTGCACCCCATAAGTTGTTGTGCAATTTCTCCTAAGTACGCAGATACCCCATGTGTTGGAGAAAACTACTGTTTGGGCGCATGTCAGGGCTCGGAAGGGAAGGAGTGACGCTTTTGAACGCAGACTTTGATGGAATTGTCTGCGGGCGTCATGTCACGTTCTCAGAACCCCTGATGTGCCTAAACAGTGGAAATGCCCAACAAGTGCCCCCCTTTTGGTAGTGGTAGTTGATTTTTGAATTTTATAATGTAGTTGTTAGGAGGGCGGTTGCAGACAACTTTATTAAAATGGAACGCAACCGACCCCGGGGTCCGCGATTCAGCCTGGAGGACTGCTGCCGAACACTTTCCGGGTGGAAAGGTACGCAACCAACTTCCGTGTTACCGCACACAGGAACGGGTGTAGCGGTTCGCTCTATCTCCGTTAACTGCACGGGAGAAGAGTGACCGGGATAGCACCTACTTAACTGAAGAACCACTCCGTGTTAATGCACACGGAGCGGGCTTCAGCGGTTCACACAATCTCTAAGAACTGCAGGGAGACGTGCGACTGGAGGGAAAGCAGTAGCCCTGTCTTCGATACAGGCGCTACTCTGTAGGGATTGGCGCTAGATGCGTGTGTGACTACGCGATGGGTACACGTGCCTCCAGCCGGCGTGCCACCGGACTGAAGGGTACTACTCCACGTGGCTGACAGGCGATACCCGTGGACAGGGTGTCTGCAGGCTGCTCGAGGTATTAGGAAACCCCATTGGCTGAGCCAGGCTGCTAGACGTAGCTACCTGCCTAAGCAAATCTAAGCCTGCCTGAGTGACCTACGCTAATTAGCCGAGCTAACTCTGGCATCGGCAGGTCACGGAGAGAGCAGCTAGAGAGCACGTGGAATACACTCGTCCACACAAACAACACTTGCAAAATGATCTGAGCGCGTCGCCATGTTTGTGGGCGGGTCTTTTAAAGACTAAGCCCTGCCCACCGACGCGCCATTGGTGATGTTACCCGTGGACCAATCAGGCGGTGGCAGGTCACCGGGTCAGGTGAGTGCCAACCCACCAATCATGATCCGCCAGGTCACGGACATGCTCAGTTCGGCAAATCCTGGACTTAGATTCCACAAGCCCTGTCTCCTTCTGCAACCCAGGCTTAACATTGCTAGGCACAACTACCTGGGAGATAAACAGTGCTCGTGGACCAGCTAGGCGTTGGGGCTGATGGTGATTCTGAGCAGAATCAGCCCTGGCTGGACTGAAATGGGAGACCATATAAGGTCTTGGACCCATTTCGAATCCAGCACCAGACCGACACCTAACAGTAGTGTTATACATCAGTTGTGTAGGACAACCTGACGAGCACTGCACAACTGACGTATGACAACCTGACGAACACTACGTCAGTTGTGTAGTGTTTGTCAGGTTCTCATACGTCAGAAATTAATTTAATAGTCCATCAAAGTATGGTACCTTTTGAAGCAGTCTTTCATACACAGGCCAGGTTTGTCAGGGCAGTTGTCACATTGATAAATGGGTGTCCTTGCGTATTCCACTTTTATAACACACTCGGCACCTCTTTTGTGACTTTCCTTTTTTCCGCTGTGAGGGATCTGCCCTGGGAAATGCTGGCCTGGTACAATTCTCAGTCCTTCAATTCTGGAACTACTAGGGCCTGCTCTGTCTCCGCTGCCAAATATCAGGGCCTTGATAACAGTCTCCTGGAAGTGAAGGTACGACGTAGAAGTCTGGCCTGCACATTGTGACAGAAGGAAAGCGTTGTGCATTGCCATCTGTACAATGTGCACGGCCAGCTTCTTATACCATACCTTGGCCTTTCTCAAAGCACTGTACGGCTGGAGGACTTGATCTGAAAGATCAACTCCCCCCATGTACTTGTTGTACCCCACTACACAGTCTGGTTTGGCGACCTGTGTAGTGGAACCTCTTACAGAGCTGAGGGTGCTGCCATCACCATGTATGGTGGTCAACAAAAGGACATCCCTTTTGTCCTTGTACTTGACCATCAGCAGGTGGTCGCTACATTAGGCTCTGCTCTCACCCCTTCTGAGCAGCTGCCCAATTAGCGTCTTTGGGAGGCCTTTCTAATTTTTGCGGACAGTACCGCAGGCTGCAGTACGTCGCGCAGAGAGGGACTTGAAGAGCAGGATACTTGTATAAAAGTTATCCACAAAGAGGTGATAACCTTTATCCAGCAGTGGGTGCACCAAGTCCCACACAATTTTCCCACTCACTCCCAGAACGGGGAGGCATTCAGGGGGTTCAATCCGGGAGTCCTTCCCTTCATCAACTCTAAACTTGTGAGTGTACCCTGAGGTACTCTCAAAAAGTTTATACAGCTTGATCCCGTACCTGGACCTCTTACTGGGCAGGTACTGCCGCAATCCAAGCCGCCTTTTAAAAGAGATTAAGGACTCATCCACACAGATGTCCCTTTGGGGCACGTACACTTCAGCAAACTTGTTGTTGAAGTGTTCGATGACCGGCCGAACTTTGAAAAGACGATCAAAGTTTGGGTCATCTCGTGCAGGACACCTTGCATTATCTTGGTAATGCAAGAACTTGTGGATGGCCTGAAAGCGTCTCCAGATCATGGCCATTCGGAACACTGGAGTGTTATACAAAACGTCAACACTCCAGTATTGCCGAAGCTCGGGCTTGTTCAGGATCCCCATAAGAAGGACCAGGCCCCAAAACTTCATCATTTCTACTGTGTCTCCAGGAGACCAGTTAGAAAATGATGAAGAGGAGTTTTGTTCTAAAAATTGATGAGCGTATAAATTAGTTTGGCCCACCGTGAGGTTTACAAAATCCTCAGAGAAAAAGACTTTGAAAAAGTCTATTTCTGTGAGGCCGGTGGTGTCAAACTTGATTCCTGATTCCGCCACAAAATCAGAAATCAGTGGTTCATAATTTTCGGGGGGCGAGGTCCATATGGGATCAGTAGTGGGGAGCGCTGGATCATTTTCTCTCCTGCGACGACGGCGGGGCAGTCCAGCAGAACCGGAGGAAGAAGAGGAAGACGACGAGGAGTCGGAAAAATAAATAAATGTGGGATCCTCGCCCTCGCTGTCAGTGTCGGTGGCAAGAATAGCGTATGCCTCCTCCGCTGAATAGCAAGTTTGGGATGAGCGGGACATTGTTTGTTATGTATGTGGTGCGTGTGTGTCAATACTTTATTTAGAGTGTGTGTGTGTCAATACTTTTTTTAGAGTGTGTGGAAAAAGGAAATACTGTATGTGGTGCAAACAGCAACGATGTCACTGATCAATACTCGGCGGCTGCTGGATGTGCGCACGGATGTGTGGGGAGTGGGAAGAGGGGAATTGGGGTGGATGAGGGGAGATCAGAGATGACTTACCAAAGTCCTCTCTGTTCTTCTTTCAGGATCAGGAGCCTGGAGCGGGAGCCCGGCGCTGGTGACCAGGAGCCCGGCGCTGGTGACCGGGAGCCCTGCGCTGGTGACCGGGAGCCCGGTGCTGGTGACCAAGAGCCCGGCGCAGGAGACTGGGAGCCTGGAGCAGGAAACCGGGAGCCCGGAGCAGGAGACCAGCGCTGGTCACCGGGAGCCCAGAGCAGGAGACCGGGAGCCCGGAGCAGGAGACCGGAAGCCCGGAGCAGGAGACCGGTACTGGAGCTGGAGAACAGAACCAAGAGAATTAACAGGGACACTGGTGTGAGGCGGATTGGGGTGGGAAGGGGGGGTAAAAAGATGGGGGAGTGGGGAGAAGGGGATTGGGGTGGACGAGGGGAGATCAGAGATGGACTTACCAAAGGGTCAGCAGGACTGGAACAGAAGACCCAGAACAGGAGACCGGGAGCCCGGAGTAGGAGACCGGGAGCCCGACGCTGGAGACCAGGAGCGGCGCTGGAGACCAGGAGCGCGGAGCAGGAGACCGGGAGCCCAGAGCAGGAGACCGGGAGCCCGGAGCAGGAGACCGATACTGGAGCTGGAGAACAGAACCAAGAGAATTAACAGGGACACTGGTGTGAGGCGGATTGGGGTGGGAAGGGGGGGTAAAAAGATGGGGGAGTGGGGAGAGGGGGATGGGGGTGGACGAGGGGAGATCAGAGATGGACTTACCAAAGGGTCAGCAGGACTGGAACAGAAGACCCAGGACAGGAGACCGGGAGCCCGGAGCAGGAGACCGGGAGCCCGACGCTGGAGACCAGGAGCGGCGCTGGAGACCAGGAGCGCGGAGCAGGAGACCGGGAGCCCAGAGCAGGAGACCGGGAGCCCGGAGCAGGAGACCGATACTGGAGCTGGAGAACAGAACCAAGAGAATTAACAGGGACACTGGGGTGAGGCGGATTGGGGTGGGAAGGGGGGTAAAAAGATGGGGGAGTGGGTAGAGGGGGATTGGGGTGGACGAGGGGAGATCAGAGATGGACTTACCAAAGGGTCACCAGGACTGGAACAGAAGACCCAGAGCAGGAGCCCGGAGCAGGATACCGGGAGTGGCGCTGGAGACCGGGAGCCCAGAGCAGGAGTCCGGTACTGGAGCTGGAGACCAGAACCGAGATAATTAACAGGGACACTGAAGTGAGGGAGATTGGGTGGGAAGGGGGGTAAAAAGATGGGGGAGTGGTGAGAGGGGGATTGGGGTGGATGAGGGGAGATCAGAGATGGACTTACCAAGGGGTCAACAGGATCAGCAGCGGGACCAGAACAGGAGACGGTGCCCGGAGCAGGAGACCGGCGCTGGTGACCGGGAGCCCGGAGCGAGAGCCCGGCGCTGGTGACTGGGAGCCCGGCGCCGGAGCCCGGCGCTGGTAACCGGGGGCGGAGCTGGAGACTCGGACCGGAGCTGGAGACTGCTGCAGACGCAAAAAAAAAAAAATGGTGGTAGGGGGGGAGGGGTAAAAAGAGGGGGGAGGGGGGATTGAGGTGGATGAGGGGAGAACAGACTTACCAAAGTCTTCTCTGCAGGATCAGCAGCAGGATCAGCAGCAGGCTCTGGAGCAGGATACCCAGGACGCTGGAGCAGAAGATCCAGGAGCAGCAGCAGCAGCGACTGGAACAGGTGAGAAAATGGTCTTGTAGTGTCACAGAATATTCTGTGGCACTACAAGGCCCAGCACAGACACATCAGATGTGACCGCTCTGTAGAAATCCTCACCAAGTGTGAGGGTCTGCAGGGCGGTCACAGGGAGATGATGGGGTGGTGACAGGTGGAGGTAGTCAGGTAATCTGATTGGAGCAATCAATGTCACCAATGATTGCTCCAATCAGAGTTCCTGAATACAGGTGACCGGGCGGTCACAAGGAGGTGTTCTTTGATCTGCAGCCTAGGATCAGTGCTCCTCTGTTTCCGGCAATCACATTGCCGGAAACAGTGAGAAATGCTGTAAAGGGGTGTAAAGGGGTTAACAGAGCATGGATCGGGGGTCGGCAATTAGTTTTCTCAAGGGCTCACATGAAATACTGTGACTGTAGTGCAGGGCTAAACCAACACACTGAATTTAAGAATATTACTGGAAATATTAAGCAAAGTTATATTAATTTATACTGCTTACTATTGATGAGAATTAAGTATGTTGATCCACTGCCACTATTAGGCAATGTGCCCACAATGCAGAAACGCTCTGGATTTTTCCTGAGCGTTTCTGCATCTCCTTGGCAGAAAAAACTCATGTGGATTTTACATGCGTATTTTCAGCCCGGAACAAGCGTTTGTCACGCGTTTAGCACATGCGATTTCCCATGCGGGTTGTCAAGCGTTTTCTAAAAGATTTTGGCTTGGAAAAGTGCTTGACAACTTGGTCACACTATATAAATCCATGCAACCGTGTGACCAAGTTAGTTAAAAAAAAAGAATAAAAATGGTAAAAACTATAAAAAAAAACATTATACTCACCTTCCGATGGCCCCCGGTTTCCTTCTCCGTTCTCCCTGGTGGCCCGCGGTGGTGTAAAAGGACCTTCCATGATGTAATTTAGTCAGGTGACAGGTCACATGACCGCTGACGTTGACGAGCCACCGGGGAGCCAAGACACACCGGAGAGAAGACCGCAGGCCATCAGAAGGTGAGTATAATGTTTTTTTTTATTTTAATTTTTTTTTTTACAGGTACTATGGTACCCGGGTCTGGATGAGAGTCTCCTCTTCTCCATCCGCACATTGAATTGCTTAATTTCCACATGTGTTCATGTAGTCATGCGGATATTATGCGATTCAATGCAAGTCAATGGCGGCAAAAACGCTGCGCTTACGCAAAATAGTTGGTAGTGCTGCGCTTTTTTCCGTAATAATAATCCGCAGCGGAAATTTCTGCAGCATGTGCACAGCACATGTGGATTATCATTGGGGAACATTGCAGACCTCCTACCAAGCGTTTTTTAAGCGTAATTGCCGCTGCGGAAACGCTTAAAAAATGCATAGTGGGCACACAGCCCACTAGAGCTTATTTTATTGTGTTCTTACTAGGAGCAGCCAATCAAAACCATATGATTTATGAATTATTATAACGTCTCATGCAGGGGCGGGCACTGAGACCAAAGGGTCCCTGTGCAAGAATTGTGTATGCCCCCCCCCTTCTTAAAGGGGACTTTCATTTTAATTATTTTTGTGCTCATCGGCTTGCGCTAGGGAAAAAAAATAATAAAATCAGAGTTACACATTTTCACCTAGTCTAAAAATAATAAGATCAGCGTTACTCATTTTCACCTAGTCTAAAAATAATAAAATCAGCGTTACTCATTTTCACCTAGTCTAAAAATAATAAAATCAGCGTTACTCATTTTCACCTAGTCTAAAAATAATAAAATCAGCGTTACTCATTTTCACCTAGTCTAAAAATAATAAAATCAGAGTTACTCATTTTCACCTAGTCTAAAAATAATAAAATCAGCTTTACTCATTTTCACCTAGTCTAAAAATAATAAAATCAGAGTTACTCATTTTCACCTAGTCTAAAAATAATAAAATTAGCGTTACTCATTTTCACCTAGTCTAAAAATAATAAAATCAGAGTTACTCATTTTCACCTAGTCTAAAAATAATAAAATCAGCGTTACTCATTTTCACCTAGTCTAAAAATAATAAAATCAGAGTTACTCATTTTCACCTGGTCTAAAAATAATAAAATCAGCGTTACTCATTTTCACCTGGTCTAAAAATAATAAAATCAGAGTTACTCATTTTCACCTGGTCTAAAAATAATAAAATCAGAGTTACTCATTTTCACCTAGTCTAAAAATAATAAAATCAGAGTTACTCATTTTCACCTAGTCTAAAAATAATAAAATCAGCGTTACTCATTTTCACCTAGTCTAAAAATAATAAAATCAGCGTTACTCATTTTCACCTGGTCTAAAAATAATAAAATCAGAGTTACTCATTTTCACCTAGTCTAAAAATAATAAAATCAGCGTTACTCATTTTCACCTAGTCTAAAAATAATAAAATCAGAGTTACTCATTTTCACCTAGTCTATTGATGTGTTTGTGCTCCTGGCCTGTCCGTGTTTACAGGCTGCAGTGGTAATATCTCATGTGACCACTGTAGCCAATCATAGGGTCAGCAGCTTGTTCCATCTACCAGGGAAGGCTGCAAAATACAATGCAGACATTACAGCACGGGATCGCATAGGATTGATTCATTTTGTGAGGTAAAATATTTCACTGCCTGTGTTTAAACAATATTTTACCTCTCAAAATGAATCCTATGTGAATCCTTTGTGATCCCCTGATGTAATGTCTGTATTGTCTTTGGCTTCCTCCTCCGCTCAGGAGCTGTGGTATTTTCCATACACGGTCAGACACAGACCATTTTTAAAATGAACTTTTGTTTGTGGGAAAACCCCTTTAAGCTCCAGCAGTCACGTGTTTTAGTCAGGACATCACGGCTGCAGCCTGAAAACAAAGACCAGGGCAGTAGCGGAAGAGGAATTGCTGACCCTGAGAGTATCCCTGATTTTATTGTTTTTCTCTAGGGCAAGCCTAAGGGCAGTAAAAGAATTAAAACAGAAATTCACTTTAAGCAACATTATTTGATGCAATAAAAACATGTTAGGCACACATCAAAAAATCACTTGTCACACACCAGACAAATCGCACAAGCACAGCGCAGACTTGAGAGATGTCACACAAGCACAGCTCTGACTTGAGAGATGTCACACAAGCACAGCTCTGACTTGAGAGATGTCACACAAGCACAGCGCAGACTTGAGAGATGTCACACAAGCACAGCGCAGACTTGAGAGATGTCACACAAGCACAGCTCTGACTTGAGAGATGTCACACAAGCACAGCGCAGACTTGAGAGATGTCACACAAGCACAGCTCTGACTTGAGAGATGTCACACAAGCACAGCTCTGACTTGAGAGATGTCACACAAGCACAGCGCAGACTTGAGAGATGTCACACAAGCACAGCGCAGACTTGAGAGATGTCACACAAGCACAGCGCAGACTTGAGAGATGTCACACAAGCACAGCGCAGACTTGAGAGATGTCACACAAGCACAGCGCAGACTTGAGAGATGTCACACAAGCACAGTGCACAAATCACACAAGTAGATGTGCACATATCAGAAAGATCACAAGAATAAGCTGCACACATCTTACAAGTACTCCAACACGCATCACAGAAGTGCAGGACATACCGAGGAATTCTGAAGAGACAAGTTAGAAGGGCTCTACATTCAGGTTCTAAAATGGTCGTTCTGGAGGAATAGAAAGAGATAGATGTTACTTTATGTCACCAACTTATTCGTTCCATGTGTAGAAGACTTGGTGCTGTCCTTAACAATCATAGAGGTCATACAAAATACTACATGTAGTAGTTTTGGTGTAGGGTGCATCACTGAATTTGGGTAAAACTGAAGATTTTGTAATGAAAGTTATAATATTAACATTACTTTCATGCTATGGGTGAAAAAAATGTTCTGTGAAACTCCGTCTTGTCAGTATTTTGGAAACTGTTCTTGTGTTCAGTGAGGTATTAACTAAAATCCTACTTCTTGTAGTCACTTTATGCTGGGCACTGAAAAAAAAAAGAAGATATTTATACATACCACTCACCTACATGTTACATACATTGTTTTATCACCCTGACTAATCAGTATTTCCTTTTATTACTGGCATGATATGCCAGCACTTTTGAGCATAGGTATGTACTGCACATTACCATTTCATGTTTCTTAACCCTGTCTCATGGTAATCAGTATTAACCTTTCTGACAGCCCCATTTTTCATATCTGAAACGTCACTTTATTTGGTAATAACTTTGAAATGCTTCTGCTAGTCATTCTGATATTTCTGATCTTCTTTTTGGAACAAATTGTACCTGTTGCAGCTGGTAAATTTTAAATTAATACGTTTTGTTGTTATTCATGAAAATATCCCAGATTTTCTAAAAATTTAGAAAAATGTGAAATTTTAAACTTAAAGCGGTTGTGCCACCATAAAGAATACAATTGACCAACCAGAAAAGGTGGAAATAAATCGTTTTGTAATTTATAGTGATTCAAAATTATGCTTCATTCAAAAGTTACTAAGCTTTTATTTTTCAAATGCTGTTCTCTGGCGCCCCCTGGCGTTATTCCACTACGTCCTGGTAGTAGGTGATCAGCTGGTCGGGTTTGCGCAGTTCCTTGCGTAAGAGCTCTCTACCCGCAGCATGCAAAATGTATTCTCTGTCACAACACTCCCTGCTGTAAGCACAGAGTGTGTGTGATTCACCCCCTCCCCCTGTGCTCATAGCTCACAGCTGATCTCCGGGTGAGATACCCCCTCCCAATGCACTCACAGCTCACCTCTGGGTCAGAAAACCCCCTCCTCCTCTGCTCATAGCTCTCAGTTGATCTCCGGGTGAGATACCCCCTCCCCCTGAGCTCATAGCTAATCTCCGGGTGAGATACCCCCTCCCCCTGAGCTCACTGCTGATCTCCAGGTGAGACATGGCCTCCCTCTGCACTCACACCTCATCTCCAAGTGAGATACCCCCTCCCCCTGCGCTCACTGCTGATCTCTAGGTGAGATACTCCCCTGCCCTCACAGCTCATCTCCGAGTGAGATACTCCCGTGCCCTCACAGCTCATCTCCGAGTGAGATACTCCCCTGCCCTCACAGCTCATCTCCGAGTGAGATACTCCCCTGCCCTCACAGCTCATCTCCGAGTGAGATACTCCCCTGCCTTCACAGCTCATCTCCGAGTGAGATACTCCCCTGCCCTCACAGCTCATCTCCGAGTGAGATACTCCCCTGCCCTCACAGCTCATCTCCGAGTGAGATACTCCCCTGCCCTCACAGCTCATCTCCGAGTGAGATACTCCCCTGCCCTCACAGCTCATCTCCGAGTGAGATACTCCCCTGCCCTCACAGCTCATCTCCGAGTGAGATACTCCCCTGCCCTCACAGCTCATCTCCGAGTGAGATACTCCCCTGCCCTCACAGCTCATCTCCGAGTGAGATACTCCCCTGCCCTCACAGCTCATCTCCGAGTGAGATACTCCCCTGCCCTCACAGCTCATCTCCGAGTGACATACTCCCCTGCCCTCACAGCTTATCTCCGAGTGACATACTCCCCTGCCCTCACAGCTTATCTCCGAGTGAGATACTCCCCTGCCCTCACAGCTCATCTCCGAGTGAGATACTCCCCTGTCCTCACAGCTCATCTGCGAGTGAGATACTCCCCTGCCGTCACAGCTCATCTCCGAGTGAGATACTCCCCTGCCCTCACAGCTCATCTCCGAGTGAGATACTCCACTGCCCTCTCAGCTCATCTCCGAGTGAGATACTCCACTGCCCTCACAGCTCATCTCCGAGTGAGATACTCCCCTGCCCTCACAGCTCATCTCCTAGTGAGATACTCCCCTGCCCTCACAGCTCATCTCCGAGTGAGATACTCCACTGCCCTCTCAGCTCATCTCTTAGTGAGATACTCCCCTGCCCTCACAGCTCATCTCCGAGTGAGATACTCCCCTGCCCTCACAGCTCATCTCCGAGTGAGATACTCCCCTGCCCTCACAGCTCATCTCCCAGTGACATACTCCCCTGCCCTCACAGCTCATCTCCCAGTGAGATACTCCCCTGCCCTCACAGCTCATCTCCGAGTGAGATACTCCCCTGCCCTCACAGCTCATCTCCGAGTGAGATACTCCACTGCCCTCTCAGCTCATCTCCGAGTGAGATACTCCCCTGCCCTCACAGCTCATCTCTGAGTGAGATACTCCCCTGCCCTCACAGCTCATCTCCGAGTGAGATACTCCACTGCCCTCTCAGCTCATCTCCGAGTGAGATACTCCCCTGCCCTCACAGCTCATCTCCGAGTGAGATACTCCCCTGCCCTCACAGCTCATCTCCGAGTGAGATACTCCCCTGCCCTCACAGCTCATCTCCGAGTGAGATACTCCACTGCCCTCTCAGCTCATCTCCGAGTGAGATACTCCCCTGCCCTCACAGCTCATCTCTGAGTGAGATACTCCCCTGCCCTCACAGCTCATCTCCGAGTGAGATACTCCCCTGCCCTCACAGCTCATCTCCGAGTGAGATACTCCCCTGCCCTCACAGCTCATCTCCGAGTGAGATACTCCCCTGCCCTCACAGCTCATCTCCGAGTGAGATACTCCACTGCCCTCTCAGCTCATCTCCGAGTGAGATACTCCCCTGCCCTCACAGCTCATCTCCCAGTGAGATACTCCCCTGCCCTCACAGCTCATCTCCGAGTGAGATACTCCACTGCTCTCTCAGCTCATCTCCGAGTGAGATACTCCCCTGCCCTCACAGCTCATCTCCGAGTGAGATACTCCACTGCCCTCTCAGCTCATCTCCGAGTGAGATACTCCCCTGCCCTCACAGCTCATCTCTGAGTGAGATACTCCCCTGCCCTCACAGCTCATCTCCGAGTGAGATACTCCCCTGCCCTCACAGCTCATCTCCGAGTGAGATACTCCCCTGCCCTCACAGCTCATCTCCGAGTGAGATACTCCCCTGCCCTCACAGCTCATCTCCGAGTGAGATACTCCACTGCCCTCTTAGCTCATCTCCGAGTGAGATACTCCCCTGCCCTCACAGCTCATCTCCCAGTGAGATACTCCCCTGCCCTCACAGCTCATCTCCGAGTGAGATACTCCACTGCTCTCTCAGCTCATCTCCGAGTGAGATACTCCCCTGCCCTCACAGCTCATCTCCGAGTGAGATACTCCACTGCCCTCTCAGCTCATCTCCGAGTGAGATACTCCCCTGCCCTCACAGCTCATCTCTGAGTGAGATAAACCCTTTCCCTGCGCTCACTGCTGATCTCCGGGTGAGACACCTCCTCCCCCTGTGCTCACAGCTCAGCTCTGGATGAGATCATCTGCTTCACAGACTAAGCATGGGAAGTGTTTCCCTGCTATCGGGCTCTCAAGTCTGTGAAGCAGATGATCTCACCCGGAGATGAGCTGTGAGCGCAGGGGGAGAGGGTGTCTAACCTGGAGATGAGCTATGAGCTGTGAGCACAATGGGAGGGAGTATCTCACCTGGAGATCATCTGTGAACACAGGGGGGGAGGTATCTCACTCGGAGATGAGCTGTGAGGGCAGTGGAGTATCTCACTCGGAGATGAGCTGTGAGGGCAGTGGAGTATCTCACCCGTTGATCAGCTGTGAGGGCATGGGGAGGGAGTGTCTCACCCCGAGATCAGCTATGAAGCAGGGGGAGGAGGTGTCCCACCTGGAGATCAGCTATGAGCACAGGGGGAGGGGGTGAATGACAGACACTCTGTGCTTACAGCAGGGGGCCTTGTGACCAAGAGTACATGGTGCATAACAATAGAGAACAAATGGAAGTCAGCTCACCCTCCAGGGATTTCAGTGTGTTGAAGCCAGGAACAACGTGTGGTCACACTTGGAATCAATGCAAAAAAAGAAGTGAAAAATTCCATTAAGTCAAATTCCATTCAGCTAATATGTTACTTTAGACCCAAATTTTAGCCTGCACAATTTATTATGTAATTTCTCCTAAACGCAGCATTGCCCCATACACAGCAGACACTAATATTTTCTAGCTATATACAGTACATGGCATTAAGGGTAAACAAAGCGGTTGTGCCACCATAAAGAATACAGTTAACCAACCAGAAAAGGTGGAAATAAATAGTTTTGTAATTTACAGTGATTCAAAATTATGCTTCATTCAAAAGTTACCAAGCTTTTACTTTTATGAATGCTGCTCTCTGGCGCCCCCTGGCGTTATTCCATTACGTTCTGGTAGTGGGTGATCAGCTGGTCGGGTTTGGGCAGTTCCTGTCATAAGAGCTCCCAACCGGCAGTCTGCACAATGTATTGCAAGAAAAGAAATGAAAAATTCCATCTCCAAAAACGTTGTATTAAAAAATTCCAAGTTGTTATTACATCATTTTAACATCTGATGAGGTCACAAGGTACATGGGGATTCACATAGCAACACGTTTCCAATGCCAACCACCGTTCTTTGTCAAGCTACTATGACATGGTTCTGTGATCTTTTAAATATTTCCGAAACCAATTACAAATAATACACCGATTACATGACCAATGAGATCACACCCATATTAAAAAAAAACTCTTAACAACACACCCCAATAAGAACAAGTAGAGACAAATACATAGAAAGTTACATATCAAATACACTGCTCAAAAAATAAAGGGAACACTTAAACAACAGAATATAACTCCAAGTAAATCAAACTTCTGTGAAATCAAACTGTCCACTTAGGAAGCAACACTGATTGACAATCAATTTCACATGCTGTTTTGCAAATGGAATAGACAATAGATGGAAATGATTGGCAATTTTCAAGACACCCTCAATAAAGGAGTGGTTCTGCAGGTGGGGAGCACAGACCATATCTCAGTACCAATGCTTTCTGGCTGATGTTTTGGTCACTTTTGAATGTTGGTTGTACTTTCATACTTGTGGTAGCATGAGACGGACTCGACAACCCACAGAAGTTGCTCAGGTAGTGCAGCTCATTCTGGATGGCACATCAATGCAAGCTGTGGCAAGAAGGTTTGCTGTGTCTGTCACCGTAGTGTCCAGAGGCTGGAGGCACTACCAGGAGACAGGCCAGTACAAAAGGAGACGTGGAGAGGGCCGTAGGAGGGCAACAACCCAGCAGCAGGACCGCTACCTCCGCCTTTGTGCAAGGAGGAACAGGAGGAGCACTGCCAGAGCCGTGCAAAATGACCTCCAGCAGGTCACAAATGTGCATGTGTCTGCACAATCGGTTGGAAACCGACTCCATGAGGGTGGTATGATGGTCTGACGTCCACAGATGGGGGTTGTGCTCACAGCCCAACACCGTGCAGGACGCTTGGGATTTGCCACATAACACCAGGATTGGCAAAGTTGCCACTGGCACCCTGGGCCTACTTCTGAGGCATCTGTCTGTACAATGAAAGTTTCCTTGAAGTTGGGGCTGATGAGGACCGGCTGTCCATACAGGGCCAACTTCATGAACTGAAAGGCTTCTTCTGCCTGAAGGTTCGACTGAACCATTACTGATTTTTTTCCTCAAGAGATCGGTCAGGGCCGCCGTTCTCCCAGCAAAATTAGGTATAAACCGGCGGTAATACCCAAGGATGTCAAGGAACGCCCTCACCTGCTGTGTACTTGACGGTTTAGGCCAATTTTTTATGGCCTCAACTTTATTGATTTGGGGCTTGATAAATCCTCGGCCAATCACATACACCAAATATCGGGCTTCCTCTAACCCTATCGCACATTTTTTCGGGTTTGCCGTTAACTCCGCTGCTCTGAGAGAATCCAGCACTGCTTGTACCTGGGATAGATGCGTATGCCAGTCGGTGCTAAAGATGGTAATATCATCTAGATATGCGGAGGCGTACTCCTGATGAGACTTGAGCACTATGTCCATCAACCTCTGGAATGTAGCCAGGGCCCCATGTAACCCAAAAGGTAAGACCGCATAGTGATATAGACCCTCCGGAGTTATGAAGGCGGTCTTTTCCTCCTCCGATTTCGTGAGAGGTACCTGCCAGTAACCCTTAGTGAGATCGAGCATGGTAAAGTACTGGGCCTACCCCAGTCTCTCAATCAGTTCATCCACCCTGGGCATTGGATAAAGGTCAATCTTCGACACTTCATTTAGTTTTCGGAAATCGTTACGGAAGCGTAACGATCCGTCTGGTTTCGTAATCAGTACGATGGGGCTAGCCCACTCCGTCATTTCTCGATGACGCCTAACTGGAGCATCTGTTTTACCTCAGCCGTGATGGCTTGCCTCCGGGCTTCGGGTACCCGGTACGGTCTCATTCGCACCCTTACCCCAGGTTCGGTGACAATGTCATGTTGGAGAACTGTAGTCCTACCCGGTAGCTCTGAGAACACGTCGGTATTCTGCTGCACCAGTGAGCGAGCCGCCCGTCGCTGCTGTTTAGTGAGAGCATCACTTATCCTGACCTCTCCCCCGGACGCATCCCTTGCTGAAGGTAGAGAACTCTCTGGTGATATGCCCGGAGTGATGTCTGTAACTAACCACTCTCGATCTTTCCAAGGTTTTCGCAGGTTTACATGATAAAGCTGCTCCCGTTTCCTCCTTCCGGGCTGATACACCGGTAATTTACCTCCCCCACCTTTTCTCGAACCTCATATGGCCCTTGCCACTTGACCATGAGCTTACTCTCGGCTGTGGGTACAAGTACTAACACCCAATCGCCCTTGTTAAAAGACCTGACTCTGGCTCTTTTAATATATGTGCACCTCTGGGCTGCCTGGGCATCTAACAAATGTTCTTTCACGATGGGCATGACCGCCGCGATCCGGTCCTGCATGCTAGCCACGTGTTCAGTTATACTCCTATGTGGAGTCGGCTCTTGTTCCCACGTCTCTTTGGCTACGTCCAACAGACCTCTAGGGTGTCTGCCGTACAATAACTCAAAGGGAGAGAACCCTGTGGAAGCCTGGGGTACCTCACGGATGGCGAACATCAAATAGGGTAGCAACATGTCCCAATCCCTTCCGTCCTTAGAAACCACCTTTTTTAACATGAACTTGAGGGTTTTATTGAACCGTTCTACTAGCCCGTCGGTTTGAGGTTGGTACACCGAGGTGCGCAATTGTTTAATTTTTAGCAGTTTGCACAGTTCCCTTGTGATTTTGGACTTAAAAGGGGTCCCCTGATCCATCAGGATCTCCTTAGGTAGTCCAAGGCGACAGAACATAGCAAACAGCTCCTGTGCAATTTGTTATGCCAAGGTGTGGCGTATCGGTATAGCCTCCGGGCACCGGGTGGCACAGTCAACGACCACCAGTATATGTTGGTGGCCACGAGCGGATTTTACAATGGACCCTACCAAGTCCATTGCAATCCGTTCAAAAGGTACCTCTATTACTGGCAGGGGTACCAATGAGCTACGGAAACTTGCGGTGGGTGTGGTCAACTGACATTCAGGGCAGGATTCACAGTACTTTTGGACCTCCGCGTAAATCCCCAGCCAAAAGAACCGCTGCAAGATACGCTCTTACGTCTTTTTAACCCCCAATTGTCCACCCAGCTGGTGTGTGTGTGCCAACTGCAGATGGTACAACTGAGATACCACTAACTGTTCCACGACCTGGTCCCTGATTTTGTCTACCCTATAGAGCAACTCACTCTTGACTACCATGCGTGTAAATACAGTATCTGCACGGGGCTGTTGAGCTACGCCATTTACCTCTAACACCCTTTCCTGCGAGTCAGAGTGGCATCCTGTAGCTGAACTGTCCCAAACGTGTCCCGGGACACTTCCAGCTCGGGGATCGATGGGGTCTCCTCGACCTCTCCTGCCAGCACCTCTAGGGGAAACCTATCGGGGTCACACTCTGTCCCTAGGTTGGATACCACTACGGCAGGTACCCCTGAATCAGGTTCGTCGGGTACAGCGCCTGTAATACATTTTATCGGGGGAGAGTGGATTTTGTTTTTCCACAGAGTCCAGAACAGGGGCAAGTCTCTTTCCAACACAGTCCCATAGGGAAGAGTTTTTACCACCCCCACCACATGTTTTATGTCTCCACATGGCTTGGATTAAACTACCTGTGGTTGGGTACTCTCGGAGGTCCCCATGGATGCACACAACCCCCGACAGTCCGTCCACTGAGGTTGTCTCCTGCCACCATCGACCCATGTACCAAAGTCACTAGGCTCCCCGAATCTAGGAGGGCCTCTGTGGGGTACCCATTAACCAGTACCTGGCACAGTTGGGGTTCACTGTCAGAGGGGTCGGCGCTCGCAGTGCAGACAGTCTGGGCGTACATTGAGACCGGGTGGATAATCCCGCAGTCCATGGGTTCCGTAGTTAGGGGGCAGTTAGCAACCACATGTCCCTTCCCCTGACACCGTCAGCACCTAATGGTGGAGGTACTGTTAGGTCTTATGACTGTTTGGGAGGGAACAGGTCTCCTGCGACTCTCATTTCGGGGTACCCCTTCAGCACGGGTACGGTGCTGACTGTCCTCAGCAGAGGGGCGCGACCCCTTTCCAGGTTCCTGAGTTGGCAGGGATCGGTGTGACAGGGGGCAGAGTCCTGGATAAAGTCCTGAATGGCCGAGTAGCGCTCGATCAGGCTGACCACCTGGTCGAGTGTGCTGGAGTCCCCTTGCCCCACCCAACTTTGGATAGCGGCTGGCAGAGTCCTCACCAGCCGGTCAACCACCACCCTCTCCACCATCTGGGCTGGAGACAAAGTCTCAGGCTGGAGCAACCTCTTTACTAGCTGCAGGAGTTCATAAGCCTGAGACCGGGCGTGTCGGGTCTCCACATAAGCCTATGAAATTACATGCTGAGCCCTCACGTATGTATTGACTCCCAGTCGGGCAAGGATCTCACCTTTCAGTCTCTGGTCGTCCTGGGCGTCCTCCCGACTTAGGTCGAAGAAGGCCTTTTGGGCATCGCCGACCAGAAACTGAGCCACCACTTCTGCCCACTGGCCATCCGGTAGGTTTTCCCGCTCCTCTGTGCGCTCATAAATGGTCAGGAAGGCTTCCACATCGTCCTCCGGTCCCATCTTCCTCAACGCTGAGCGAACCTTGTCCCTGGCCTCGCGACGTTCCGGGGCTGGTGCCGTCGGCGTCTCCCGCAGGGCAGCAATCTGTTGCAGCAACAGTTCTTTGGTTTTTGCTGCTGCTGGTACAGTAGCTGCTGCTGCTGATTATGCTGCTGTTCCAGCTCCTACCTCTGAGACTGCAGCTGCTGCTGCTGGGTAAGTACCAGCTGCTTTAACAGCTCCTCCATTTTGTCCACGGGGTGGGGCTGAAAGGTGGCCGGCCGGATTGTGGTCATGCAGCGGCCAGTGGGGTATGCCTCAGTCACTATGCCCGCATTCTCCACCAAGCTGTAAGGCAGCGGTGTTCACAACCTGCAGTAACTGAGGCAGTGACCCAAGCAAGTCCAATATAAACAGCTTTATTCAGCAACTCACCGGTAAACAGAAAAGTCCTCTGGGATAACACAAGTCCTTAAACAACGGTTGCCATAGGCAACGGCCGCGCCGGGCCACTCAGAGCCTGACAGGTGCAGAGCCTTCCCAGGCGTGGGTTCAGCCACACTCAATCCTGATGAGCTTTCCTGCTATGCTCCTAGCAGGTTCCAACATAGAACCACACTAATCCTTAGTGCAGGGTTTTTAAAGGACCTGTGGCAAGAGCCACTGGAAAACCCGGCTTGGAGGGAGGAGGCCGCCCCACTGCCTTCCTGTAGCCTCCCCCAAGAAATGAAGGCCCTGCCGGGTTTTACTTAATCTGCCTTAGCCAGATAGCCTGACCAGGTCAATGCTCACCTTCATTCCTGCATTGCAGCCGGAGGTGAGCGTGTGACTGCAATGCACTCCAATGGATTTAATAGGTCTCTGTACACATTCTGGGGGATATATCACATCCCTCGTATACAATCCCAGTCACTGCATCATATTGGTTTCAGAAATATTTAAAAGATCACAGAATCATGTCATAGTAGCTTGACAAAGAAAGCTGGTTGGCATTGGAAACGCGTTGCTATGTGAATCCCCATGTACCTTGTGACCTCATCAGATGTTAAAATGATGTAATAACAACTTGGAATTTTTTAATACAACGTTTTTGGAGATGGAATTTTTCATTTCTTTTCTTGCAATACATTGTGCAGACTGCCGGTTGGGAGCTCTTATGACAGGAACTGCCCAAACCCGACCAGCTGATCACCCACTACCAGAACGTAATGGAATAACGCCAGGGGGCGCCAGAGAGCAGCATTCATAAAAGTAAAAGCTTGGTAACTTTTGAATGAAGCATAATTTTGAATCACTGTAAATTACAAAACTATTTATTTCCACCTTTTCTGGGTGGTTAACTGTATTCTTTATGGTGGCACAACCGCTTTAATTGTTTACCCTTAATGCTATGTACTGTATATAGCTAGAAAATATTAGTGTCTGCTATGTATGGGGCAATGCTGCGTTTAGGAGAAATTACATAATAAATTGTGCAGGCTAAAATTTGGGTCTAAAGTAACATATTAGCTAAATGGAATTTGACTTAATGGCATTTTTAATTCTTTCATTCCATTTTGCATTAATTAACCCCTTTATGGATTTGGACATATCCATACACCCAGGTCCCTGGTACTTAAAGGGGTTGTCCACTACTATGTAAAATATGGCAAAGCATTTTTATGTTGAAAAGCTGCTTCTTTGTAATTGCCTCCCTCTTCCTTTTCTGCCTGTGAGTGGCGCTATGACTGACCGCTCACAGGCATCACTTAACCCCCGGCTGCAGCCGGCTCTGACATCCGCTGATGTCACGACAAGTCCAGACTGCTGCCGGGGATCTCTCTCTTCCGCGTTCCATGGTGGCTGCTGGGTTGTGTGCGGGGTTATCCCCTCAAGTCATACCCAGCATCCACCGCATGCTGTCCCTCTCCCCATTCATTGGGAAAACGCGCGGTGGATGCTGGGTGTGACACGGTGGGGTAACCCCGCCTTCAACCCAGAAGCCACCACGGGGACCCCAGCGCTGAGTCACGCCTCAATAAACGGGACGTCAGCGGGGGTTCACGTGCTGCCTGTGAGCGGCCAGTGATAGCGCCGCTCACTGACAGAGGAAGGTAATTATAAAGAAGTTGCTTTTCATTATAAAAACGCTTTGGCATATTTTAAATATTAGTGTACAACCCCTTAAAAGCGCACCTCAGCATAAATCTACCATTAGGTGTAAGAGGACAATGCTGCCAGTTCCCTTTCATCTTGTTTCTGCCGGACATAACGTTTCACAATTACGCTACTTGGAGTCTATTCCTTTGAAAAGGCGAGGTGGCAACAGAATACACAGATTGAAGGAGAGGCAGGCATATGGCCTCAATCCAGAGTATGAACTGTCTTATTGATTAACATATTCCTTTGTTTCCTCTGTGTTATTTAACCAGTGGATTAGCGATATCTGTTGACATAATTTTACTGTTAAATACATACAGTACAGACCAAAAGTTTGGATACACCTCATTTAAAGATTTTTCTGTATTTTCATGACTATGAAAATTGTACATTCACACTGAAGGCATCAAAACTATGAATTAACACATGTGGAATTATATACTTAACAAAAAAGTGTGAAGCAACTGAAAATATGTCTTATATTCTAGGTTCTTCAAAGTAGCCACTTTTTGCTTTGATGACTGCTTTGCACACTCTTGGCATTCTCTTGATGACCTTCAAGTGGTAGTCACCGGAAATGGTCTTCCAACAATCTTGAAGGAGTTCCCAGAGATGCTTAGCACTTGTTGGCCCTTTTGCCTTCACTCTGCGGTCCAGCTCACCCCAAACCATCTTGATTGGGTTCAGGTCTGGTGACTGTGGAGGCCAGGTCATCTGGCGTAGCACCCCTTCACTCTCCTTATTGGTCAAATAGCCCTTACACAGCCTGGAGGTGTGTTTGGTGTCATTATCCTGTTGAAAAATAAATGATGGTCCAACTAAACGCAAACTGGATGGAATAGCATGCCCCTGAAAGATGCTGTGGTAGCCATGCTGGTTCAGTATGCCTTCAATTTTGAATAAATCCCCAACAGTGTCACCAACAAAGCACCCCCACACCATCACACCTCCTCCTCCATAATTCACGGTGGGAACCAGGCATGTAGAGTCCATCCGTTCACCTTTCCTGCGTCGCACAAAGACACAGTGGTTGGAACCTAAGATCTCAAATTGCACTCATCAGACCAAAGCACAGATTTCCACTGGTCTAATGTTCATTCCTTATGTTCTTTAGCCCAAACAAGTCTCTTCTGCTTGTTGCCTGTCCTTAGCAGTGGTTTCCTAGCAGCTATTTTACCATGAAGGCCTGCTGCACAAAGTCTTCTCTTAACACTTGTTGTAGAGATGTGTCTGCTGCTAGAACTCTGTGTGGCATTGTCCTGGTCTCTAATCTGAGCTGCTGTTAACCTGCGATTTCTGAGGCTGATGACTCGGATAAACTTATCCTCAGAAGCAGAGGTGACTCTTGGTCTTCCTTTCCTGGGGCGGTCCTCATGTGAGCCAGTTTCTTTGTAGCGCTTGATGGTTTTTGTAACTGCACTTGGGGACACTTTCAAAGTTTTCCCAATTTTTCGCACTGACTGACCTTCAATTCTTAAAGTAATGATGGCCACTCATTTTTCTTTATTTGGCTGCTTTTTTCTTGCCATAATACAAATTCTAACAGTCTATTCAGTAGGACTATCAGCTGTGTATCCACCTGACTTCTGCACAACACAACTGATGGTCCGAACCCCATTTATAAGGCAATCCCACTTATTAAACCTAACAGGGCACACCTGTGAAGTGAAAACCATTTCCGGTGACTACCTCTTGAAGCTCATCAAGAGAATGCCAAGAGTGTGCAAAGCAGTCATCAAAGCAAAAGGTGGCTACTTTGAAGAACCTAGAATATAAGACATATTTTCAGTTGTTTCACACTTTTTTGTTAAGTATATAATTCCACATGTGTTAATTCATAGTTTTGATGCCTTCAGTGTGAATGTACAATTTTCATAGTCATGAAAATACAGAAAAATCTTTAAATGAGAAGGTGTGTCCAAACTTTTGGTCTGTACTGTAATTTTATGTGTTTCCTACATATATATCCTAATTGTTTTTTTCCCCCTTTTGTCTTCCTTTAGGTCATTTGAACGCTTCACCAGGTATAAAAAAAAACTTACTTTTGGCTCTTACTTTTCTTGTCTATGTTTGCCATCCCATTTCCCCTTTTCTGTATTCTTTCTTTTTCTTTGTTTTATCCTTCTGACTCATTCTACACATCTACCATGCCCTATTTCTTTAATTATGTTGTTCGCGTGTGCGCCGTTTAACCTTGAGTGCTAGATTCATGGTGCTCTTCTTTCAAGTCCTGCTCTATGGTACCATGTTCCCTATGCTCAGACTTTTGAGTAAAATGGTGCTCGCGTGTGCACAGTAGCATCTCTCGGCAACCAAAAGATGCTACTGCACATGCGCGGGCGTCCATGTTGGGGATGTAAATTTCACATGGGCAGAGAAATTACACAGGCAGTATGTAAAAGAGTAGGCAGGTCACTGAAAGCACAGTGACTTGTCAGAGGAAAGAGATAGGAATACATGAATACAGAAGCAGAGCACCAGAGCACATACATATCATTATGGCAGCAGAACTGAAACTAAAGATGATAAAAGAACCACTGGACGTATTACAACATCCAAGGTATCATTTTACTCAGTTTAACGGCGCCCACCTGACAGTGTATGTAGTTTTCTAAGCACAATCCTGCTGACAGGTTCACTTTAACAAACTTGGACGTATGGATACCTCATGGCGATAGACATCGATCGGAGCATTTAGAGAGCTTGTATAGAGAGGAAGCCCTCTCTGCCCTTGGATTGGCGCCCCAAAAATCAGAATAGAAAGCGATCAAAAAATGTCATGTGCCTGAGAATGATACCAATAAAATGTCAACTCGTTCCGTAAAACAAGCCCTCACATGACGCTGTTGGACAAAATCTGGAAAAATTATAGCTCTCAAAATATAGTGATGCCAAAAAAAAAGCGTCTTTTAGTGTGTGACAGCTGTCAAACAAAAAGAAAACGATTAAACCTACAATAATCTCCAAGAGGAATATTCTGTCCCCATGGCTGTGCTGTAAATATAGGGTGCTGTGTCTTCACCTTTACTTACAAGGGAGATGGACACAGATAGCTTTAACTCGTCTGCAGGCAGGCACGTTGTAAAGAATTCAGAAGAAGCTTTATTTATCTTGAGAAATCTTGTAAGAATGCATGCATCAACAGCAAGTAAAAATAACTTTTCCTGAGACAGGCTGTAAGCACATGAGCTCCTAATTGTTGCAAGATTGAGAATTAGGAAAGGCTGGAAGAAGAAGGGAGGGGCTAGCTACATCACAGTCACATAAGAGGGAGACAGGGAGAGAGAAGGGACAAACTTCAAGGAAGGTGAACCTTGCAGCAATGCAATCAAACAGTAATACACAGCAACTGTAAAAAGTTCAGTATATAGTCAGCAAATTTCCCATTCATGGGACGTAACACTCCCCGTCTGAAATCTTTAGATTTTAATGATTCGTTTAATGTGATGTTTTCTGGGAATGTCATGGTAGACCTGAAAGACAAAAGAAAATACACAAGCAAACAACAATAACAGTAATAGTTGTAGTCCAATTTTCCATTGAAGTCTTCAACAGCCGGATAATCCGAGTCCAAAACAGAAACCCATCTTTGGATTGGGGAAGCCGCAATGTGCAAACACTTCCACCAACCTAAGAATCCACTGGGAAAAGTTCAAATGTCCCAACACAGCTGGAAGTATATGGCGGTAGGCTCTCCGTCGTAAGCTGTGTCCTGAAGCAGTGTCTTTCATGTGATGACCTCCTTTTGTAAAAGGAGTAGAAGTTCAGTGACTGGACGAAAGAAAACGCGAGATGACCTTGCCTTCTACCTTACAAGTCTTTCCATCATTGCTTGGTGTAACCTTGGTGATAAGACCCATTGGCCAGTCATTGCGATGAGCTTCTTTATCTTTAAGGAGGATGAGGTCTCCCTCTTGGAGGTTAGGTTTTGCAGTCTGCCATTTGTGACTGGTTTGAAGTAAGTGCAGGTATTCAGCCTTCCAGCGGTGCCAAAAGACATTAGTAAAGTGTTGTACCTGTTTCCACTGACACCTGTAAATGTCTCTGTCCACAAACTTCCCTGGAGGGATTTCAGCATCTCCAACCTTCTGAGTAAGAAGTGTGGCAGGAGTAAGAATCATTGGAGCTTTGGGGTCCGATGATAATGGTACCAATGGTCTTGCATTTATCACAGCAGACACTTCAGCAAGGAAGGTAACCAGGACTTCATGGGTGAGAGGTAGCTTATGATCCAGCAACATCGAATCAAGGATTCCTCGAGCAATGCCAATCATGCGTTCCCAGGATCCTCCCATATGCGATGAATGAGGAGGGTTGAACACCCAAGTGCACCCATTGTCAGTCTAGAAGTTGTCTAACTGTAGTTCCTTGCACGCTCCCACAAAGTTAGTGCCACAGTCAGATCTGAGCTATTTGGCTGGTCCCCAGATAGAAAAGAATCTTCTGAGAGCATTTATGAAGCAAGAGGAATCCATGGATTCAATTACCTCAATGTGAACTGCTTGGATGCTAAGACAGGTGAAAAGCACAGCCCACCACTTACTTTTTGCGGCTCCACCACGGGTCCTTCTTGTAACAACCGACCATGGTCCAAAAACATCTACTCCGACATATGTGCATGGCTGGTCTGTGTTTAGCTGATCTGCTGGGAGATTTGCCATCTGTAGATGTTAGTGTTTTCTTCTTACTTTTTCTCACATAAAGCATTTATGGAGCTCTGAGGAGACACATCTCTTCATCCCCACGATCCAGAGGCCAGCGGACCTTATGATGCCTTCGGTAAACTGTCTGCCTTGGTGCTGCACTTTTTCATGATGGTGATGGAACAATAGCGTAGCATTGTAGTGCCGACCCGGAATGATGATACGATTCTGCTCCTTATTACATAGATCAGACTTCTCTATATGACCATCCACCTTTAACAGTCCGTAATGATCGACCACTGGGTTCAATTCAAGCAGTAAACTGTTCTTGGACAGGCTGGTACCCTTTTGTGATACTGTCGATCTCGTGACCATATTCTTGTTGCACTCACCGCTGAATTGCTCGGCATGTCTGATGTCAGCAACAGTAGGGTATCCTCTACACATGTGCCAGCCACAACACTGATGATTTGTCACTGGCAAAGGAATGAGCGATGTGAACAAGACGAGCTATGGCCCGCACAACAGCTGACCATTTTGAGAAGCTTTCAAAGCGGTGAGATCTTAGTTTTGATTTTGGCATCACAGAAGTGTAGCGAGTAGAGGTGATTGGTCTGATCTCTTTTTCAGACTCCGGTTCCACCAGCTTATAAGTGTTGTTGATGTCCTTTGAACTAGAATCCTTATATAAGAGACTTGGAGGTGACAGCCACATGTTGTCATTGAGCTTAGACGCGGCTGTGAATCTTGTCCCTCGGTCAGCTGGGTTCAGGTCAGTAGAGACGTAGTGCCAGTATTCAGGGATAGAAAAGCTTCTGATACGCTCTACTCTATTGCTGATGTAGACGTAAAATTGTTTTTTTGGTTGTAAATGTAACCAAGTACCGCTCTACTGTCTGTGTAGAATGTAAATGAATCAATCACAATGTCAATTTCATCCTTTATAGCTTCAGCTAATTCCACTGCCTGTACGGCAGCACAAAGTTTGAGTATTGGTACAGAGTGAGACGGTTTCAGTGTTAGTTTTGCCTTGCCAAGGATGAATCCACAATGTACCTTGTTGTTGCTTTCTGAGGTTTTCAGGTAGGCTACTGCAGCTATGGCCTCTGTAGATGCGTCGGAGAAAATGTGGATTTCTCTCCTGGTGGAGGCTGAAAGGGTGCTTAGGGAATAACTGCGTGAGACTTGGACATGCTCTAAGACCTTCAGAGACTTCTTCCATATCTCCCACCTTTGTTGTTTCTGGGATGGTAGCGGAGTGTCCCAATCCATGCTCTCGGGGGTCAACTGTCTCAACAGTATATTGCAGTGATGGCAAACCTTTTACAGACCGAGTGCCCAAACTGCAACCCAAAACCCACTTATTTATCGTAAAGTGCCAATATGGCAAATTAACCCGAATACTGAGGATTTAGTTTAGGAAAAACAACTCGTACAGAGAGCTGGTGAGGGCAGCATAGAGCAGCCACAGAAAGGAGCAGGGTATGAGACTGCAGAAATAAAGAATGTGCTCACTCCCATCTTGGTATATGCCAAAATCCATGTATATATGTTGCCCCCCCCCCCACCAATCCATGTATATATGCTTCCTCCCCCCCACCAATCCATGTATACACAGTGGTGGCCAAAAGTATTGGCACCCCTGCAATTCTGTCAGATAATACTCAGTTTCTTCCTGAAAATGATTGCAATCACAAATTCTTTGGTATTACTCTCTTCATTTAATTTGCTTGCAAGGAAAAAACACAAAAGAGAATGAAGCAAAAATCAAATAATTGATCATTTCACACAAAACTCCAAAAATGGGCCAGACAAAAGTATTGGCACCCTCAGCCTAATACTTGGTTGCACAACCTTTAGCCAAAATAACTGCGAACAACCGCTTCCGGTAACCATCAATGAGTTTCTTACAATGCTCTGCTGGAATTGTAGACCATTCTTCTTTCGCAAACTGCTCCAGGTCCCTGATATTTGAAGGGTGCCTTCTCCAAACTGCCATTTTGAGATCTCTCCACAGGTGTTCTATGGGATTCAGGTATGGACTCATTGCTGGCCACATTAGAAGTCTCCAGTGCTTTCTCTCAAACCATTTTATAGTGCTTTTGGAAGTGTGTTTTGGGTCATTGTCCAGCTGGAAGACCCATGACCTCTGAGTGAGACCCAGCTTTCTCACACTGGGCCCTACATTATGCTGCAGAATTTGTTGGTAGTCTTCAGACTTCATAATGCCATGCACACGGTCAAGCAGTCCAGTGACAGAGGCAGCAAAGCAACCCCAAAACATCAGGGAACCTCCGCCATGTTTGACTGTAGGGACCGTGTTCTTTTCTTGAAAGCCTCTTTTTTTTTCCTGTACACTCTATGTTGATGCTTTTTCCCAAAAAGCTCTACTTTTGTCTCATCTGACCAGAGAACATTCTTCCAAAACGTTTTAGGCTTTTTCAGGTAAGTTTTGGCACACTCCAGCCTGGCTTTTTTATGTCTCGGGGTAAGAAGTGCGGTCTTCCTGGGTATCCTACCATACAGTCCCTTTTCATTCAGACGCTGAGTGATAGTACGGGTTGACACTGTTGTACCCTCGGACTGCAGGGCAGCTTGAACTTGTTTGGATTTTAGTCGAGGTTCTTTATCCACCATCCGCACAATCTTGCGTTGAAATCTCTCGTCAATTTTTCTTTTCCGTCCACATCTAGGGAGGTTAGCTACAGTGCCATGGGCTTTAAACTTCTTGATGACACTGCGCATGGAAGACACAGGAACATTCAGGTCTTTGGAGATGGACTTGTAGCCTTGAGATTGCTCATGCTTTCTCACAATTTGGTTTCTCAAGTCCTCAGACAGTTCTTTGGTCTTCTTTCTTTTCTCCATGCCCAATGTGGTACACACAAGGACACAGGACAGAGGTTGAGTCAACTTTAATCCATGTTAACTGGCTGCAAGTGTGATTTAGTTATTGCCAACACCTGTTAGGTGCCATAGGTAAGTTACAGGTGCTGTTAATTACACGAATTAGAGAAGAATCACATGATTTTTCAAAGGGTGCCAATACTTTTGTCCACCCCCATTTATAGGTTTGGTGAGGAATTATATCCAATTTGGCTTTAGGACAATTCTTTTTGTGTTTTTTTCATTGAAGACAAATTAAATGAAGAGAATAATACCAAAGAATTTGTGATTGCAATCATTTTCAGGAAGAAACTGAGTATTATCTGACAGAATTGCAGGGGTGCCAATACTTTTGGCCAGCATTGTATGAAGTCAGCACCCCATTTTTTTCATTATATTTATATAATTGAATATGAATTTCTTCTAAATGTGATCCTTGAAATTAATGTAAATAGGGTATAATGATATTTACATGAAATTATTTTCAAGATACCCAATTAATTTCTCTGTCAATTTCTTAATAGAATGAAAACCTACAAGCTGGCCATAAAGAATATATATATGGTCAGTAATCCCTAGAAAACTGAAAAAACTGATAAATAGCCTATTTTGGGGAAAAGGGGTGGTTATGTGGGAGAGAATAATCGCCCTAGTAGTCTATATCCCAATCCACGTGTTAGTGGACCCCAGAAGGACAAAAGAGGGATTTAATTCCAAAAATATCAATTTTATTAGAAATTTTAAAAATTACATCATAATTCACAATATAAGAGAAGGGAAGAAGAAGAGGTGGTAGGTAAACCATAGGGGCAGGTTTTAAGGAATAAAATCCTGCCAGGAGACTAATATCCCTAAACCAGCATAGAAGGTAAGCCAGGTACGCGTACTAGCTGCTATTTAAAAGATAATGGAAGGATCATATCAATCTATGTCCACACTAGTAATAACAGTGAGGTATAAAGCATGGTATACAAGATAATAATATTGATATGTGGGCATATGGCAGCATATATCAGATCATATAGCAGTGATATATGGGTAAGAGCATTAAACAAATAGCATTAGATAGATAGCATAAAACATGTACACCGGTGATACATAAGTGTAAATAGATCGATAGTGCTATTGATATAGTATTACTGTCTAGTCTGGAGCTGTCTAGTCTGGAGCTGCGGCTCTATAGAAAATCAATTACCTTGTGCCATATGAGAAGTGAGCTCCACATCCCCCCCAGCTCTCCAGGACACGCTGCTTTATCACTTCTCATATGGCACAAGGTAATTGATTTTCTATAGAGCCGCAGCTCCAGACTAGACAGCTCCAGACTAGACAGTAATACTATATCAATAGCACTATCGATCTATTTACACTTATGTATCACCGGTGTACATGTTTTATGCTATCTATCTAATGCTATTTGTTTAATGCTCTTACCCATATATCACTGCTATATGATCTGATATATGCTGCCATATGCCCACATATCAATATTATTATCTTGTATACCATGCTTTATACCTCACTGTTATTACTAGTGTGGACATAGATTGATATGATCCTTCCATTATCTTTTAAATAGCAGCTAGTACGCGTACCTGGCTTACCTTCTATGCTGGTTTAGGTATATTAGTCTCCTGGCAGGATTTTATTCCTTAAAACCTGCCCCTATGGTTTACCTACCACCTCTTCTTCTTCCCTTCTCTTATATTGTGAATTATGATGTCATTTTTAAAATTTCTAATAAAATTGATATTTTTGGAATTAAATCCCTCTTTTGTCCTTCTGGGGTCCACTAACACGTGGATTGGGATATAGACTACTAGGGCGATTATTCTCTCCCACATAACCACCCCTTTTCCCCAAAATAGGCTATTTATCAGTTTTTTTCAATTTCTTAATAGAAGAGGTATAGTAACGCTCATGATGGTGTCATCAGCACTGGCTATATTGGAGTATTCGAAGCAGCGCAACACGGCACAAACGTCCTTCATGGAAGCCCATTCATTGGTGGTTAAGTGGTGTTGTTCTTCACAGCATCTCACCCCCGTGCGTGCTGCAGCTGAAACTCCACCATTGCCTGCTGCTGCTCACACAGTCTCTCCAGCATATGTAAGGTGGAGTTCCATCTTGGCACATTGCATATGAGGCAGTGAGTGTGAAGGTAGAAGTGATGCTGCAGCGCAGGCAGGTCGGCAGCCGCAGGGTGAGAACGCCAAAAGCATGCACATGCTGCCCTCACTTTCAGCAGCACCTCTGACATATGTGGGTCATTTTTAAGGAAGCTCTACACCACCAAATTCAGCACATGCGCCAGGCAAGGGATGTGTATCAAACCAGCGAGGCCCAGAGCTGCTAGAGTTTAGAAGAGAGTTTTCTTTTATTTCAAACATGTTTTCTGATGTCTCCTGTTGCTGTTTTATTTCTGCCATTTTCATCCTTTAAAAATCTGTTCATCTCTCAGAGGAAGTGACCATCCCTTCCCTTTTTTGTCACCCCTCTATCTACAGCCCACCTGGATTTACCACCTACTGTACAGTAAGTGTTTTACAATTTGTAGATATTTTTTAACTAAAAGTAGCAGCCTAGTAAAACTTTTTTTTTTAATTAATTCGGTCACTTGTCCACCAGACTACATCATTTTGCTAGTATTAATTTATTAAGTTGTTCTCATAGAGACTCCTTCAGAATTACATGTCTTTGTCTTTCCTGAGGAGGGTCACAAGAAATGAGTGCATTTGATTGAATTGCATGGTCTGTACCACACAAGATCTACACTGTGAAAAGCAAAATGACCTATGACAGTTACTGATGAGAATAAGACTGCTCCTGGCACACATGTATGAAGAAGATAAAGACAGTTTAGCCATCCTCACTAAATAGTTGTAATCTAATCATGTATTGGTGGTGGCAAATTCTGACAGGTTAAGCTGGAGAGCATAGAGGGCTTTATGGGGGAGTAGTTGGGGCAATTAGTCTTGGTTTCATCTCTCCACGTCTTGGCTGGTGCCATTCAGCCTCACTTCATTCACTTTCAGTATATATAACCCATGAGGTATAGTAGACAATGCGTTGGAATAAACTGGTTTATGTCCTCAGTCATGCGCTTACATAGCACGGTGCCTAAAAATGAGCCTCTGTTCTGCACTTTTAATCATATTTGTCTATTGGAGAAAACGCTACTTTAGTGGTGCACAGTCTCAGCTGTATTATTGTCTTCTAATACTTTATTGACATGGATTACATACAGTACAGACCAAAAGTTTGGACACACCTTCTCATTTAAAGATTTTTCTGTATTTTCATGACTATGAAAATTGTACATTCACACTGAAGGCATCAAAACTATGAGTTAACACATGTGGAATTATATACTTAACAAAAAAGTGTGAAACAACTGAAAATATGTCTTATATTCTAGGTTCTTCAAAGTAGCCACCTTTTGCTTTGATGACTGCTTTGCACACTCTTGGCATTCTCTTGATGAGCTTCAAGAGGTAGTCACCAGAAATGGTCTTCCAACAATCTTGAAGGAGTTCCCAGAGATGCTTAGCACTTGTTGGCCCTTTTGCCTTCACTCTGCGGTCCAGCTCACCCCAAACCATCTCGATTGGGTTCAGGTCTGGTGACTGTGGAGGCCAGGTCATCTGGCGTAGCACCCCATCACTCTCCTTCTTGGTCAAATAGCCCTTACACAGCCTGGAGGTGTGTTTGGGGTCATTGTCCTGTTGAAAAATAAATGATGGTCCAACTAAATCCAAACTGGATGGAATAGCATGCCGCTGCAAGATGCTGTGGTAGCCATGCTGGTTCAGTATGCCTTCAATTTTGAATAAATGCCCAACAGTGTCACCAGCAAAGCACCCCCACACCATCACACCTCCTACTCCATGCTTCATGGTGGGAACCAGGCATGTAGAGTCCATCCATTCACCTTTTCTGCGTCGCACAAAGACACGGTGGTTGGAACCAAAGATCTCAAATTTGGACTCATCAGACCAAAGCACAGATTTCCACTGGTCTAATGTCCATTCTTTGTGTTCTTTAGCTCAAACAAGTCTCTTCTGCTTGTTGCCTGTCCTTAGCAGTGGTTTCCTAGCAGCTATTTTACCATGAAGGCCTGCTGCACAAAGTCTCCTCTTAACAGTTGTTGAAGAGATGTGTCTGCTGCTAGAACTCTGTGTACCATTGACCTGGTCTCTAATCTGAGCTGCTGTTAACCTGCGATTTCTGAGGCTGGTGACTCGGATAAACTTATCCTCAGAAGCAGAGGTGACTCTTGGTCTTCCTTTCCTGGGGTGCTCCTCATGTGAGCCAGTTTCTTTGTAGCGCTTGATGGTTTTTGCAACTGCACTTGGGGACACTTTCAAAGTTTGCCCATTTTTTTGGACTGACTGACCTTCATTTCTTAAAGTAATGATGGCCACTCGTTTTTCTTTACTTAGCTGCTTTTTTCTTGCCATAATACAAATTCTAACAGTCTATTCAGTAGGACTATCAGCTGTGTATCCACCTGACTTCTGCACAACACAACTGATGGTCCCAACCCCATTTATAAGGCAAGAAATCCCACTTATTAAACCTGACAGGGCACACCTGTGAAGTGAAAACCATTTCTGGTGACTACCTCTTGAAGCTCATCAAGAGAATGCCAAGAGTGTGCAAAGCAGTCATCAAAGCAAAAGGTGGCTACTTTGAAGAACCTAGAATATAAGACATATTTTCAGTTGTTTCACACTTTTTTGTTAAGTATATAATTCCACATGTGTTAATTCATAGTTTTGATGCCTTCAGTGTGAATGTACAATTTCCATAGTCAAGAAAATACAGAAAAATATTTAAATGAGGTGTATCCAAACCTTTGGTCTGTACTGTATGTGGAAATGAAAGCACTCATATTGAATGGCATAATACCTTTCCATGTAGTTAGTTAAATTACTAATATTTTTTCCTAATGTAGTATGTGTTGTTGCAAATACTGTATTTATAGAAGGTAAAACTAGTTTCTGCATTATATAGTGACACATTTTGTGCATATTTAGACACTACTTACTTCCTGACATGCTGGAGGATGACCCGGATCCTTATTTTGGGAATATGAACAGCTCTCCCGAATTGCCAGAACCATTCCTTATACCGCAGGTAAAATACTGTGTATGATAGTCTGTGTGACGCATTTTGAACTGTTTCAACACATAATTTAAATGTATTGGGTATGGGCATGACCAAGTGAAGCACTACATTGTTTCATCCTTCATGTTGATGTCTATATTTAAATTTACATTCTGCCAATATTTGTTGTGATAGATTGGTTCTATTCATGTTTCATTAAAAAGAAAGTCTGCCTAAGTGCTCCATGTTAGAAGATTTTCTCCTCTCTACATGACAGGTTAGGAAGCTGTTAGAAAAGACGTCTCCGAACCGCAGGAGAGCGAGCTATAAAGAAGGTGAGATTGGAAGGACACAGAAAATATGACTGTCCATTTGATATAGCTTGAATACTAATATTCATCAAAGATGATTTTACTAAATAACACTTATTAAAGGGGTTTTCCATTTCAGAAAAGCCTGGTCTCCAGACGTAGTCCAGGATCGGACTGGGGAGTCTGGGGCCCACAGGGGTAATTGACTCTAGGTGCCCACCTACAGCAATATGCAAATATCTGTTATCCGCTATCCCTGTTATAGTGGAGCATTGACTGACGGCTCCGGCACATCTGCCGTGCATATACTATAACTGGGATGTACAATTACGATAGTATGCATTAAAGGGGTTCTTTGGTTAAAGCAAGTTATCACCGATCCATGGGCTCCACAGGATAGGTGATCACTTATTGATCGTTTTGGTCCGAACATTGGAAAAGCATCGGAAGCATGGGGAAGTTTTATCCCTGTCAGGACACTTATCCCCATTTTAAAATGCAGTGACAGATGGGATGTCTGACCGCAGCTCCATTCATTCTCTTGGGGGCTTCCAAAAAAAGAGCAGCGCTCGCAGCCACTGTGGGAATGATTGGATCAGTGATCGAGTCGCACATGAGCTCCAGTCTAATGGGGAGAAAAGCTTCACATTCTGCCGATTGTATGCCAGCAGTCAGGACCCGACCAATCAGTAACTTATCACTTATCCTGTGGAGAGGTGATTACTTGTTTTCACCAGAGACCCTTGTAAGTGTACCTCTGACGCTCTGGTACAACTCCTAAAATATATACTAAATTGGGTACAGTAGTTCAATGCAGTTTGTGGAAAATATTTTTTTCATAAGAATTTGGGAAAGTTATGAAATGTTCTATAAATGTCTGTCCTATTCCTGTTCTAAGGATCTAGACTTTTTTAAATTCATCACTTAAATATGAACCATGTATGAGGGAGTCGGAGTCGGAAAGATGGAAATTGAGGAATCAGAGTCTGGGTCGAAGGTTTGGCTTACCGACTCCACAGCCCTGCATATTACCGCCACTTACTGACCGAATAATACCACATACAAAGAACAAGTACGGCCACACCATGACCAGACCACATATTACCACCACAAAGTGACAATAATACCACATGCAAGGAAAAAATACTGCCACGCCATGACCGGACTACATATTACCACCACCACAAAGTGACCAAATACTACAATGCTGATCATGAATACAAACCACAATACTAACAACACTGTTATTACCACCAGCGACATTATACACAGGAGTTCTGTATATACACCGCGTGCAGAATTATTAGGCAAATGAGTATTTTGATCGCGAGATACTTTTTATACATGTTGTCCTACTCCAAGCTGCATAGGCTTGAGAGCCAACTACCAATTAAGTAAATCTGGTGATGTGCATCTCTGTAATGAGGAGGGGTGTTGACTAATGACATCAACACCCTATATAAGGTGTGCTTAATTATTAGGCAACTTCCTTTCCTTTGGCAAAATGGGTCAGAAGAGAGATTTGTTTGGCTCTGAAAAGTCCAAAATTGTGAGATGTCTTGCAGAGGGATGCAGCAGTCTTGAAATTTCCAAACTTTTGAAGCGTGATCACCGAACAATCAAGCGTTTCATGGCAAATAGCCAACAGGGTCGCAAGAAGCATGTTGGCCAAAAAAGGCGCAAAATAAGTGCCCATGAATTGAGGAAAATCAAGCGTGAAGCTGCCAAGATGCCATTCGCCACCAGTTTTGCCATATTTCAGCGCTGCAGCGTTACTGGAGTATCAAAAAGCACAAGGTGTGCGATACTCAGGGACATAGTCAAGGTAAGGGAGGCTGAAAAACGACCACCTTTGAACAAGAAACATAAGATAAAACTTCAAGAATGGGCCAAGAAATATCTTAAGACTGATTTTTCAAAGGTTTTATGGACTGATGAAATGAGAGTTACTCTTGATGGGCCAGATGGATGGGCCAGAGGCTGGATCAGTAAAGGGCAGAGAGCTCCACTCCGATTCAGACGCCAGCAAGGTGCAGGTGGGGTACTGGTATGGGCTGGTATCATCAAAGATGAACTTGTGGGACCTTTTCGGGTTGAGGATGGAGTGAAGCTCAACTCCCAGACCTACTGCCAGTTTCTGGAAGACAACTTCTTCACTTCAAGCAGTGGTACAGGAAGAAGTCGGTATCGTTGAAGAAAAACATGATTTTTATGCAGGACAATGCTCCATCACATGCATTCAACTACTCCACAGAGTGGCTGGCCAGTAAAGGTCTAAAAGAAGAAAAAATAATGACATGGCCCCATTGTTCACCTGATCTGAACCCCATAAAGAACCTGTGGTCCATTATAAAATGTGAGATGTACAGGGAAGGAAAAGAGTACACCTCTTGGAACAGTGTCTGGGAGGCTGTGGTGACTGCTGCACGCAATGTTGATCGACAACAGATCAAGCAACTGACAGAAACTATGGATGGAAGGCTGTTGAGTGTCATCATAAAGAAAGGTGGCTATATTGATCACTAATTTTTTTGTTTTTGCATGTCAGAAATGTTTATTTCTAAATTTTGTGCACTGATATTGGTTTACCTGGTGAAAATAAACAAGTGAGATGGGATTATATTTGTTTTTCATTTTTTCATTAAGTTGCCTAATAATTCTGCGCAGTAATAGTTACCTGCACAAACAGATATCCTCCTAAGATCTAAAAAAAAAACCACTCCAACTTCCAAAAATATTAAGCTTGGATATTTGAGTCTTTTGGGTTGATTGAGAAGATAGTTGTTGATCAATAATAAAAATAATCCTCTAAAATACAATTTGCCTAATAATTCTGCACACAGTGTAGTGTCAGTGTACAGATAATATAGTGATCACTAGTGACATTATAAACAGGAGCTCTGTGTATAGTGTACAAATAATACAGTGATCACCAGTGACATTATACACAGGAGCTCTGTATATACTATATAGTGTAAGTGTTCATGTAATACACTGACTCACCAATGATGTCTCTAGGTGAAGTCCTTCATCTTCGCTTTTCTTCTTCATCTGGTACAGACCGCCATCACTTCTTCCAGTCATGAATCATCTCTGCAGAAAATAACACACAGTTATCAATAACTGATCTCTTCTAGAGCACATTCCCACTTTTTCCCCCCTGACTTCTACACTACACCAGTTGAAGAAAAAAAAGCGACATAGTGCCGCCCTGCACAGTAACAGGACCCCACTTTTGGTCCCTCCCATGGAAAACAGTTTCCTAAAAAGTAAATTATATTACAGAAGTAATAATGTTCATAATTGGAATCTAAAGTAATTATGTTCCCCACTCGCCACCATAAACAGTAATTAAGTCGCTTGTCCAGCCTGGCTCCCCCCCATATATCCCTTCTGTTCCCCATATGTCCAGCGTGGCCCCTTTATATTTATCCTAGCCCACGTGTATCGAGCCTGCGCCCCCCCCCCCCATATATCCATCCTGGCCCCCATGTGTCGAGCCTGCCCCCCCCATATATCCATCCTGGCCTTCATGTGTCCAGCTGCCCCCCATATATCCATCCTGGCCTCTGTGTCCATTCCCCCCCCCATATATCCATCCTGGTCTCCATCTGTCCAGCCTGCCCCCCCATATATCCATCCTGGCCTCCATGTGTCCAGCCTGCCCCCCCATATATCCAACCTGCCCCCCCCATATATCCATCCTGCCCCCCTTCCCATGTGTCCAGCCAAACCCCCCATCCTTACATGTTCAGCCAGGCCCCCCCTTATGTATCCAGCCAGCCCCCCCATTTATGTGTCCAGCCAGGCCCCCTCACCCATGTGTCCAGCCAGGCACCCCCTTATGTGTCCAGCAGGCTCCCCCTTATGTGTCCAGGCAGGCTCCCCCTTATGTGTCCAGCCAGGTTCCCTCCCCTCCCATGTGTCCAGCCAGGCTCCCCCCTTATGTGTCCAGCTAATCTCCCCCTTATGTGTCCAGCCAGCCACCCCTCCCATGTGTCCAGCCAGGCACCCCCTTGTGTGTCCAGCCAGGCTCCCTCATGTGTCCAGCCAGGCTCCTTCCTTATGTGTCCAGCCAGGCTCCTTCCTTATGTGTCCAGCCAGGCTCCCTCCTTATGTGTCCAGGCAGGCTCCCCCTCCCATGTGTCCAGCCAGGTCTCAGTTGTGTGTCCAGCCAGGCCCTCTTGTGTGTCCAGCCAGGCCCCCCCCCCTTGTGTGTCCAGCCAGGCTCCCCCTCGTGTGTCCAGCCAGGCCCACCTTGTGTGTCCAGCCAGGCCCCCCCCTTATGTGTCCAGGGAGGCTCCCCCTCCCATGTGTCCAGCCAGGCCCCCCCCTTGTGTGTCCAGCCAGGCCCCCCTTGTGTGTCCTGCCAGGCCTCCCCCCTTGTGTGTCCAGCCAGGCCCCCCCTTGTGTGTCCAGCCAGGCCCCCCCTTGTGTGTCCAGCCAGGCCCCCCCTTGTGTGTCCAGCCAGGCCCCCCCCCTTGTGTGTCCAGCCAGGCCCCCCCTTGTGTATCCAGCCAGGCCCCCATCCCATTCTGCATTCATTCACACACACAAAGATTCCTCTTAATATAATCAAAATATAAACCAATAACTCTAGTATTTTTCATCTTTGCAGGATACAACCAGGCTCTGTAGTGTTGGTTGGGGAAATAGGATGCTTGTCCCTGTAGTGTGTTCTTATACATAATAAGCCAGCATGGTGCACTACATGCATCTATGTGACTGGCACATTATACAGGTTTTATTCATGTGCATTTAAATTCTAATCATTCACCCCTTTCCCTATGAATGGTCGGTGTGAGTGGTTGTTCATCAGTATGTTGCACCTGTGCTACCTCCCATCTTTTATCCCTGGAGTTTGTCTGTATCCAGCAGTTAAATTAAGAATAAAAATAGGATTTTTTTTTTACAAAATCTTCAGTTTTTCTCAAATTTGTTAATGCAAAAATGTATACACCCCACATCAAAAACTACTACTTGTAGTGTTTTGTATGACCGCCATGACTTTTAAGGACAGCAACAAGTTTTCTAGGCATGGAATGAACAAGTTGGAGACATACTGCAGCATCTATTTTTTCCCTTTCTTCAAGAACAACCTCTTTAGAGCCTGGATGCTGGATGGAGAGTGATGCTTAAAGGGGTTTTCCTCACAAAAAAAAGTACATTTTAATCAATAGATTTTGGAATAATAAGTTCCACAATTGTATGTGTTTAAATAAAATGTTCCTGTGTTGAGATGATGTTATAAATGTGCCCCTGCTATGTATGGCGTAATTGCCGTGTCTGATCGTACAGGGACCTGGTCTGATCATTCCATAGCTCCTGGGCAGGGGGAAGCAAAAGAATATACAAACATTACAGCAGGGGGTCACAACTGATTCTTTTTGTGAGGTAAAACATTTCCCTGCCTGTTTTTAAACAATGTTTTACTTCAAAGAAAGAATCATCTGCGATCCCCTGATGTAATATCAGTGCACATTTTTTTTCTACCCCCTGCCCAAGAGCTGTGGTATAATCAGACCATGTTCGTTCCTGGTCAGGCACAGCCATTACACAGTACACAGCAGGGACGCATTTATAAGATTATCTCAGCACAGGAACATTTTTTAAACATATCCAATTGTGGAAATTATTAGTATTCCAAGATATATTGATTAAAATGTACTATTGTTTGTGGGAAAACCCCTTTATTTTGTCTCTTCAGAATTCCCTGAAGGTCTTTTGATTGGGCTCAGATTAATTCTTGGCGACTGAATCTCTTTCACCCTGTTCTTTTTCAAAAATGCAACTTATGTGTGTTTTGGATCATTGTCATGTTGGAAATTGCATGTCTACCAAGGGCACAGAGTTATGGTTGCAGATTTTCTTTCAATATAGAGCAGTACATCTTTGAACTCATGATACCTTCAATGAAATATAGCTCCCCAGCACCAGCAGTACTCATAGAGCTCCACATAAGGATACTGCTGCCACCATGTTTTAGTGTTGGCATTATGCATTTACAAATATGAAATTAGAAAAATGCATGATGCCTACAGTGAAACATGGTGGTTGCATCAGTATCCTTAAGTGAGGCTGCATGAGTGCTGCTGATGTCGGGAGCTACATGACTATGATCCAAAGCACACATATGTTGCATTTCTGAAGAACAGATTGAAAATGATTCAGTGAGTGTGTCTTCTAATCTGAACCCAAATGAAACACCTATGGGAGAAATTCTGAAGAGATAAGTTGAGCATCACGCTGCATCCAGCATCCAGTCTCTAAAAAGATTGCTTTTATGCCGCCAAGTTGTTTATTCCACTCCTAGAAGAGCTGCTTTTTTCTTGCTATAATACAAATTCTAACAGTCTATTCAGTTGAACTATCAGCTGTGTATCCTCCAGACTTCTGCACAACACAACTGATGGTCCCAACCCCTTTTATAAGGCAAGAAATCCCACTTATTAAACTTGACAGGGCACACCTGTGAAGTGAAAACCATTTCCGGTGACCACCTCTTGAAGCTCATCAAGAGAATGCCAAGAGTGTGCAAAGCAGTCATCAAAGCAAAAGGTGGCTACTTTGAAGAACCTAGAATATAAGACATATTTTCAGTTGTTTCACACTTTTTTGTTAAGTACATAATTCCACATGTGGTAATTCATAGTTTTGATGCCTTCAGTGTGAATGTACAATTTTCAAAGTCATGAAAATACAGAAAAATCTTTAAATGGGAAGGTGTGTCCAAACTTTTTGTCTGTACTGTATATATATAATGTATATATATATTATTTTTTCACCCTTACTAATAAGTGTTTCATTACTATACAGAGGAAGATTCTGAGGGAGATGATGCTTCACCTATAGGTATGTACTGCACAATACCATTCCATGTTTCTTAACCCTGTCTCGTGTAAATCAGCATTAACCTTCCTGACAGCCCCATTTTTCAAGTCTGATACGTCACTTTCTGCGGTAATAACTTTAAAATGCTTCTGTCAGTGATTCTGAGATTGTGATTTTGTTGTTGTAAAACATTTTACCTGTTACTACCGGTAAATTCAGATCTGTTGTTTTGTCTTTGTTCATGAAAATATTCCAAATTTTCTGAAAATTTTGAAAAATGTGCAATCTTTAAACTTGTATACCCTTAATGACATGTATATAGTGTAAGATGGCTGACGGACAGGTCCTTGAGGGGAAATATGTATCATCGAGGTTGGTAGCTTCGGTGATGTAAACCCGAGAAAGCATGCTCCAGCACGTATACTGCTGACAGTGTTAATAGGGCGTATCAGGCCGGTTTTAAGAGCAGTCATAAAAAATGGGTGGGAATGGCTGCCCACATATCCCCACCTCTGGAGCGTGGTTTGGTAAATAAAATAGAGACCAAATGTCTCATTCAGTGTCTGTGTCTGGAGACCTGTGGATCTCCAAGGCGTTAGTCTGTACTAAGGATTGGACACTGACCTGAGCAGGCGAACCGGTAACATTGTGTGGACATTTTACTTTGTGCTTCCACTTTGTGCCGGAAAACGCTATTTTTGTTTATGCTGTCTGAATAAACCAGTTTGGATTTCAATGAAAATGCTTCCTGTGTCTACCTCAACCGCAGACGAGTGAGTATTAAACCCTACAATTGGTGCTAGAAGCACAGTCACAAATCCCAAGGGGCAGTGTGACTGCTACAGGAAACCTTTTATGTCTTGGGTGAAGGCCGTCAGCCAGTAGGGGACGTCTGGCATCATGGAGGAGCTGATAAAGCAACTGGTGCAGGCTAATCTCCGGCAGCATCAACCGCAGCAGTGGCAGCAGCAGCAGTACAAGCAGCAGATAAACCTCCTAGCCGAGTTAATCCATGGCAGTTCAATCGCCCCACCCCCAAGTCCAAGTGATGACTCACTTGCCAGGAAGACGTTAAGAAGAGCCTTACAAAAGATGATCCCGGGTGATGAGGACGAGGCGTTTCTGACAATTTTTGAGAGGGTGGCGGAGCGAGAGATATTGCCTCCAGAGCAGTGGGCGGAGGTTCTGGCACCATATTTAACAGGGCAACAGCAGAAGGCCTATTATAACTTGGCCTTGCAAGATGCAAAAGAGTACATCAAGTTGAAGACTGAGATTTTGGCGTGCTTAGGAGTGACTCTGACTGACATGATGCGGGTGTACCACTGGGCCTATTGCAGTGACAAACCTTCCCGGTCCCAAATGTTTTACCTCCTACACTTGGTCCAAAAGTGGTAGCAACCGGAATCTTCCTCTCCAGCACATATAGTGGCGAGGATTGTGATGGACAGGTTCATACACTCCCTTCCAAGGCTGGTGCCATCCTGGGTTGCACAGGGAGATCCCCATAATGCCAATGACCTTGTGAGGTTGGTAGAAAGGTACCAGGCGGTCGAGAGTGCTTTGGGGAAGTAAGGGGTGGGAGCATCTCCATACTGTGGTTACCAACAGGGGGGATGGACACCCAAAAGTGGGGAACTAGAACCACATCTGGGGGGCATCCTAGAGTTCAGGAGGGGTCCCGAGTTGCTACCAAAGGCCCCATCCAATAACTTAATTTGTTGGCGATGTCACACCCCGGGTCTAATAGTGGCCTGTTGCCCTATGACCAACGAGCCAGTAGACTGCAGCACAGGACGGCGCTACTTTGCATATCCTGCTTGTAGTGCTGTCCCTCCACGAGGCGTGGGACCACAGGCATGCCCCGTGTCAGTGAATGGAGCGCAAATGACTGGTCTGTTCGATTCTGGGAGTTTGGTAACCCTAGTGAGGGCCATAATTCCTCATCGTCTGATTCTGCAGAAAAAAGTGGATATCTGCTGTATCCATCGAGACGCTAAGGACTACCCTGTGGTCCTAGTGGTCATAGGCACAAACTGTAGCACCGAGTCCCATGAGGTGGGCGTAGTCAAGGACCTGTTGCACCCTGTTATAATAGGGCAGGACTTTGCCTTGCTTTGGGACTTGTGGGAGAAAGGGAGGAAGCTGGGTTGTCCAGACCACAACCAGGTCGCTCCTAAAGAAACCTCGTCGCAGGCCGCAACCGACAGTTTTCCCTTTCATGTGCTTGTTGGGGGTGAGGATGAAGCAGCATCCCTGAGCTGGAGGTGGGGATACTTTGGAAACGCCCAGCTCAGGGACTGAACTCTAAAAGGTGTGTTTAATAATGTCACTGTTCTGAATGGTGTTGCTCAAGAGTCTAGGGCTGATACCTGATATCCGTACTTTGCTGGAATTGGGGAGTTACTATGTCAGGTCACGAAGCTCAGAAGAGAGGTAATCGATCAGTTACTAGTGCCAGGGCCGTACAGACGCAGGGTGTTAGATATGGCCAATGTACATGTCTTAGGTGGTCATCTGGAGGTAGAAAAAGCCCAGGAAAGAATCTTCCAGAGGGTCTACTGGCCCAGTTGTCACCGAGAGATTGTGAATTACTGTAGGTCCTGTCACACCTATCAGTTGACCTCCCCTGTGGCTCACTTCCGTAGCCCTTTAGTGCCACTACCTGTCATTGAGGTCCCAATCGATCGCATCACCATGGATCTAGTGGGACCCCTGGTCAAGTCCGCCAGAGCACATCAGTATATCTTGGTGGTACTGGACAATGCTACATGTTACCCGGAGGCTGTACCACCACGAAACTCCTCTGCCAAGTGCATAGTCCAGGAGCTAGTCCACATCTTTTCTAGAATGGGGTTGCCTAAGGAGATCCTAACGGACCAAGGGACCCCATTTATGTCAAGGGGGATGAGGGAGTTGTGAAAAATCCTGCAAATCACACAACTCAGGACCTCAGTCTACCACCCCCAGACAGACGGCTTAGTGGAGAGGTTTAATAAAACCTTGAAGGCCATGTTGAAGAAGGTCGTAGAGAAAGACTGCCGGAACTGGTACTGTCTACTGCCGTACCTTCTGTTTTCTATTAGAGAAGTCCCACAGGCCTCTACTGGCTTCTCACCATTTGAGCTGTTATATAGCTGACAGCCCCTTGGACTCCTGGATGTAGCAAAGGAGACTTCGGAGGCGGGGTCTACACCCTACAGGAATGTAATCAAACATGTGGCCCAGATGCAAGAAAGGATTGTTGAGGCGATGCCTATTGTGAAAGAACACCTCCTCAAAGCACAAGAGGCACAGTCAAGGGTGTACTAAAGATCAGCGAGGGTGAGACACTTCCACCTTGGAAATTGGGTACTAGTGCCTACGGTGGAGAGCAAATTCCTGACCAAGTGGCAGGGCCCCTATGAAGTTCTTGAAAAGCTTGGCAATGTCAACTATAGAGTCCACTAACCAGGGAAAAGGAAGCCCTACCAGGTGTACCAGGTCAACCTGATCAAGCCATGGCGACATAGGGAGTTTGTGGAAGCTCCTGTTTGGTGGCGAAGACCAAAGCCCACGTGAAGGAAGTCAAGCTGGCAGAGTCGCTGTCACATGCCCAGATGCCACAGTGCCGAGAGTTGCTATAGCGGAACTGAGACCTGTTCTCAGAACTACCAGGGCGTACTCGGATCATAGAGCATGAGTTTCTTCCGGGTCATCATGTCCAAGTAAATATGAAGCCGTATCGGATTCCCGAAGCCCACCGAGAGGTGATTGCAAAAGAGGTGAAGCGGATGCTGAGCATGGGAGTCATTGAGGAGTCCAGGAGTGGCTGGTCCAGTCCCATAGTCTTAGTGCCAAAACCAAATAGAGAATGGCAGTTTTGCAATGACTATAGGAAACTCAACAAATTCTTGAAGTTTGACACCTACCCAATGCCCAGTGTAGATGAACTGTTTGAAAGGTTGGGGCCAGCCAGGTATATTACCACCCTTGACCTCGCTAAAGGAATTGGCAAATACCCATGTCCCAAGATGCCAAGGAGAAGACTGTCTTCTCAACGCCAGATTGTTGATTCTAGTACACAAGGATGTTGTTTGGGTTGCAAGAAGCCCTGGCTACCTTCCAGAGGACCATGGACTTGATTCTAGCTCCCCACAAGAAGTATGCAGCAGCCTACTTGGATGACATCGTGATCTATAGCCAGGATTGGGGAAGCCATCTGAGCAAAGTCCAGGCGATACTTGATTCTTTAAAGAAGGCAGGGTTTTCTATAAACCTGAAGAAATGTGCCATGGGCATTGAAGAAACCAAATACTTGGGTTATGTCGTAGGGAGAGGTGAAATAAAGCCCCAAATAAAGTCGACGTGATCAAGAAGAGTTGGCCACTACCACTCTCAGGGAAACAGGTCAAAGCGTTCCTAGGCATCGTGGGCTATTACCGCCGGTTCATCCCTAACTTCGTCATGATAGCGGCCCCTTTGACAGACCTCCTTACAGGGACAAAGTCGGTTATGGCTAAGTAATCTCCAGAAGCTGAGACTGCCTTCGCGGAACTGAAGGTAGCTCTGTGTAAACAGACAGTTATGGTGGCACCGGATTTCTCAAATAAGTTTGTGGTCCAGACAGACATGTCAGATGTCGGGCTGGGTGCTGTCCTATCACAGGAAGTGAATGGGGAAGAGCATCCCATAATGTATTTAAGTCAGAATGTGACATCCTGTGGGAAGAATTACTCCATTGTGGAAAAGGCCATCAAGTGGGTGTTGGACACTTCAAGATACTACCTCTTAGGCAGGAAGTTCAGGCTAGTGTCAGACCATGCCGCACTAAGGTGGATGAGGGACAAGAAGGGGAACGATGCCGGAGTGACCAGATGGTCCCTAGCCCTTCAGGATTTTAGCTTCCATGCAGAGCATAGGCCCGGGAAACTGCATGGCAATGCTGATGCACTGTCGAGGGTCCACTGCTGTCGGGGTGGTGACTCTGCACCGTATGCCCCCTCTACTCCAGACTCATACACAGGTATATAGACTATTCTATACCCGCCTATATTGGTTTATTATTATGGAATAGTTTATACGTTAGGAGCTATTTCCATCATTGCCCCTCTCTTGCATCCTGTGGTTCTTTTGCACAATATTTATTTACACCCTGATAGAGGTAGTACATATGTTTTCCCCATATCTAATACATATAATCTGTATTGATATACACCTGGTTCCTTATTGTTTTATTTATATGTGTATTATATATATATATATATATATATATATATATATATATATGTATATATATATACACATATACATAATGGGTATGGAAAGTATTCAGACCCCTTGTGATCCTCCTTGAGATGGTTCTACTCCTTCATTGGAGTCCAGCTGTGTTTAATTAAACTGATAGGACTTGATTTGGAAAGGCACACACCTGTCTGTATAAAGGCCCCGTCACACTAAGCGATGCAACAGCGATCCCGACAACGTTACGACCTGTCAGGGATCGTTGCTGCATCGCTAATACATCGCTGGTGAGCTGTCAAACAGGCAGGCTCACCAGCGATCAGGGGAGCAGCGATATCGTGGAAAGAATCGTTCCACGATGTCCTGCTCCCGTCACCAGCCTGCTGCTTAAGCAGGAGCAGGCTGGTAACTATGGTAAACATCGGGTTACTAAGTGCGCGTGTGCCCCTAGTAACCCGCTGTTTACCATGGATACCACTCTGCTACGGTGCGCGGGAGCCTCCGCGCACCGTAGCAGAGTGGTATCCATGGTAAACAGCGGGTTACTAAGTGCGCGCGTGCCCCTAGTAACCCGATATTTACCATGGTTACCAGCCAGTTCTTTGGTCCCGCTGGTCACACACAGCGATGTGTGCTGGCCAGCGGGAGGCCAACGACCAAAAAATTGTCCAGGACACTTTGCAGCGATCAGCGACCTCACAGCAGGGGCCTGATCGTTGCAAAGTGTAACACATAGCGACATCGCTGGTGAGGTCGCTGGTGAGTCACCAAAACCGTGACACAGCAGCGATCTCGCTAGCGATATCACTATGTGAGACGGGGGCTTAAGACCTCACAGCTCACAATGCATGTCAGACCAAATGAAAACCATGAGCTCAAAGAAACTGCCCAAGGAGCTCAGAGACAGAATTGTGGCAAGGCACAGATCTGGCCAAGGTTACAAAATAATTTCTGCATTACTCAAGGTTCCTAAGAGCACAGTGGCCTCCATAATCCTTAAATGGAAGAAGTTTGGGACCACCAGAAGTCTTCCTAGACCTGGCCATCCAGTCAAGCAAAGCAATCGTGGGAGAATATCCATGGTGAGAGAGGTAAAGAAGAACCCCAAAATCACTGTGACTAAGCTCCAGAGATGCAGTAGGGAGATGGGAGAAAGTTCCACAAAGTCAACTATCACTGCAGCCCTCCACCAGTCAGGCCTTTATGGCAGAGTGGCCCGACGGAATCCTCTCCTCAGTGCAAGACAAATGAAAGTCCGCATAGAGTTTGCTCAAAAACACATGAAGGACTCCCAGACTATGAGAAATAAGATTCTCTGGTCTGATGAGATGAAGATAGATCTTTTTGATGATAATTCTAAGCGGTATGTGTGGAGAAAACCAGGCACTGCTCATCACCTACCCAATACAATCCCAACAGTGAAACATGGTGGTGGCAGCATCATGCTATGGGGGTGTTTTTCAGCTACAGGGACATGACGACTGGTTGCAATTGAAGGAAACATGAATGCGGCCAAGTACAGAGATATCCTGAGTGAAAACCTCTTCCAGAGTGCTCTGGACCTCAGACTTGGCCGAAGGTTCACCTTCGAACAAGACAATGACCCTAAGCACACAGCTATAATGACAAAGGAGTGGCCTCACAACAACTCTGTGACCATTCTTGACTGGTCCAGCCAGAGCCCTGACCTAAACCTAATTGAGCATCTCTGGAGAGACCTGAAAATGTCTGTCCACCAACGTTCACCATCCAACCTGTCGGAACTGGACAGGAACTGCAAGGAAGAATGGCAGAGGATCCCCAAATCCAGGTGTGAAAAACTTGTTGCTTCATACCCAAGAAGACTCATGGCTGTACTAATTCAAATACCGAGCAAGGGGGCTGAATATTTATGACCATGTGATATTTCAGTTTTTCTTTTTTAATAAATTTGCAAAAATTTCTAGGTTTCTGTTTTTTTTCCTGTCAAGATAGGATGCAAAGTGTACTTTAATGAGAAAAAAAATGAACTTTTTAGAATTTATCAAATGGCTGCAATGAAACAAAGATTGAAAAATTTAAAGGGGTCTGAATACTTTCCGTGCCCACTGTATGTATATATATGTATTCTGGTGGCAATGGTGGCAATGGTATATATTCCATTGATTTGTACTGTACATTTGCATGTGGGAAACACATGTTGTTCAGCGCTTTCTCCTGGTTGCTTTGTTCCCACCCCTATTCGTATTTTAGCTTGATCCATTAAAATTTGTTATATTTTAGCATACTCTGGTCTTCTTTTTGGTTCTATATCATTGGTTTTCTGTGTTTTAGTTACCGATTGGTCTATACAGTCCTTTTTAAACATGCACCCTGACTAGGTAGTGTATGTATGTATGTATATATACATGTGTGTGTGTATATATATATATATAATATATATACATACATGCATGCATGCATACATACATGCATACATACATACACACACACACAGTGTTATGCTTAATGCATTTCCTTCTCAGAACTGATTATTCTTCTTCTAATCTTCATGTGTATCGTCATTTTCGAATTTTGAGTTTTTTTGCTTATTGATAGCCAAGCCCGCCAGCTTTGGGCAGAGGAGGGTATGTAAGATGGCCACCGGACAGGTCCTCGAGGTTGTTAACTTCGGTGATGTAAACCCAGAAAAGCATGCTCCAGCACATATAGTACTGAAAGGGTTAATAGGACGTATGAGGGCCGCTTTTATGAGCAGTCATAAGAGATTGGTGGGAATGGCTGCTCACATATCCCCACCCCGGGGGCGTGGTTTGGTAAATAAAATGGAGACCAATTGTCTCATTCTGTGTCTGGAGATATGTGGATCTCCAGGATGCTGGTCTGTGCTAAACACCTAAGGATTTGAAACTGACCTGAGCGGTCGAACCCGCAACATTGTATGGACATTTTACTTTGTATTTCCACTTTGTGCCGGAAAAGGGTGTTTTAGTTTTGCTACCTGAGCAGTTTATGCTGTCTGAATAAACTAGCCTGGATTTCAATGAAAATGCTTCCTGTGCCTACCTCAGCTGCAGCCGAGTGAGTACCAAACCGTACAGTAGCTATACAATATTAGGGTCTGCTATACAAGGAGTAATGCTGCATTCAGGATAAATTGTTTAATAAATTGTGCAGTCTAAATATTAGGGCTGAAGTAACATTTTAGCTGAATGGAATTTGACTAAATGGAATTATTAATTTTTTTTCCTTATATTTTCATTAATGCAAAGCACCTCAAGGAATAGCAAACTTCTTGTATGCTTTGAAACCTCCATTCTTTAAATTGGGGTGTTTTTTAGGGGGTTACAATAAAAGGCCCTTCAAAGTCACTTCAAAAGTGAATAGGTCCATAAAAGTGCAGTTTATTTTAAATTTCCTTGGAAATATGAAAAATTGCTGCTAAAATTGTAACCCCTTCATGACCTTTGACATACCTATACGTCCTGATCGGGAAGGGATTCCCAACCACTGACATACAGTAACATCATGACGATTGTGCCGGGCCCAGGGGCTGTGCCCTCACCATCATCGTCGGGAGCTTGGCTTAAGTGATAGCAGAGCCTCGGCTGTCACTGTCAGGAGCATTGCCCTCACCATTCCCAGCTTTTTAACCCCTTAAATGTCATTATCAATAGAAATAACAGCATTTAGAAGGCTTGAGGAGGGAGAGGGCTCCCTCTCCTACGTGATCTGCATCGGGTGCCATCATACACTGGGAGATCCCCTGAGGTGCCATAACAGCCTGAGGACCCCATTTTACAAAGTACACCTCTCAGTGAACTCATCTAGGGGTGCAATGATCATATTAACACCATGGGTGTGTCACAGAATTTTATACCATTGGGCAGTGAAGAAAAAATAATTACATTTTTATCTCAAATATTTTGTTTAGCCCCAGATTTTACATTTTAAATGGGGTTAATGGATACAACTGGCCCCTAAAATGTGGCCCACAATTTCTGCTGAATGTGGAAATACCTCATATGTGACTGTACAGTACTGCTTAGCCACACGGCGACACTCGGGAAGGACGGAGCGCTATTTGACTGCTGGAGTATAGGTTTTCCTAGAATAGTTTGCGGACTCCATATACAGAGACCCTAAATGCTAAAAGAGCAGAATACCCCCCCTCAAGTGACCCCATTTTGTAAGTTATACCCCTGCCAAACATGTGGATGGTAAATCTGATGTAGGCACACACTGGAGCTCTGGAGGACGGGGGTGGGGGGTAGCATTAAAATTTCGGAGCACAGAATTTGCTATATTTCTTTTGGGGGCGAGGAGTTATTTCACTTTTCCAGTGCCCTTGTGCTACCAGTAACGTGGAAGCACCCTATATTTACATTGACAGATGAAACCAGGGGAGGAGTCCTGAGGAGATAATTTGCATATTCCCACTGCATTTTGGGATAAGTGAAGAGTCTCCGTGAGCTCAAAGAACACTGGATTTTGGCCGTTGGAGCTGAAAGGAGGACATCGGTAAACCGAATTTTGGAGCGTATTTCACTGTTTTCATAACACATTAACAATAAGAACATGGAAGAGTCCAGGAGCCATTTGGTGAGCTGCATATCCTGATACATGTTCACATACTTGCCAGGGAAAAGCCAAACTTCACATGCCAGAAATGCAAGCTTGTGTCCCTGTTGGAGGAAAAGTTGCGAAATCTAGAAGAGAGGTTAACTACCTTGAAAATCATTAAGGAAGGTGAAGAGTTCTTAGACAGAGGATAATTATCCCTTCATGATACAGGAAGAGAAGAAATTCGAACTGCACCTGATGAAACAGAGGAATGGAAGCATGTGACCCAGAGAAGCAGGAGTATCGAGAGGCAGTCAGCACCCATACTGCTCAGGAACCAGTACCAGGCTCTCACACAGGAGAACCATGAAGAAATACAGCAAGATAAGACTTTGCCCACAATGAATAACCTTGTAAGCCCTCAGAATCCTCCGGGATAGAGAAAGAAAATGTTGTGAAGGAAAAACGGAGAGTGGTGGTCATGGGGGATTCCCTGTTGAGAGGAACAGAGGCCGCTATCTGCAGACCAGACATAACCTCAAGAGAAATGTGCTGTCTTCCAGGAGCAAAAATTAAAGATGTGTCTGACAGGATATCAAGACTTTTCAGACCTACAGATCACTACCCATTCCTGCTAATACATGTGGGGACAAATGACCCTGCAAGAAAGGACCTGGAAACCATCTGCAGTGACTTTGAAGACTTAGGCAAGAAAGTGAAAGAATTGGGAGCGCAGGTGGTCTTCTCATCCATCCTCCCAGTGGATGGCCATGGAACAATGAGGTGGAATAAGATTCTACAGGTGAACAACTGGCTACGTCGATGGTGCTGTCAACAAGGATTTGGATTTCTGGATCACGGAATGAATTATCTATATGATGGACTACTTGCTAGAGATGGGGTGCCCCTTACGAAGACTGGAAAACATGTATTTGGAAGTCGCCTTGCTACACTCATCAGGAGAGCTTTAAACTAGATCAATGTGGGAAGGGAAGCAAAAGGCCAGAAAAAGCCATACAGCTGACAAATACTATTGAGATCTCTGCTATTGGAAGTGGAAAGGAAGAACAAAGACAAAAAAATCTAAGTAATAAAAATATGGGAGGAAGAGAAACCAATCACAAACTAAAATGTTTTTATACAAATGCACAAAGCATGGGCAACAAACAAGGAGAATTGGAACTACTAACGCAGGAAAAGAAATATGATGTCATTGGAATCACTGAAACTTGGTGGGACGATACACATGATTGGAATACAAGGCTAAAAGGATACAACTTATTTGCAAGAAGCAGACTTGATAAACGAGGAGGAGGTGTCGCATTGTATGTTAGAAAAGCGTATATCTGCAGAGAGATTGAAGCAGAGACTGGGAGTTCTGTGGAAAGTGTTTGGGTAAGAATACAAGGAGAGAACAACGGAAAGGACACCATTGTAGGCATTTACTACAGGCCACCTGGGCAAGCTGAAGATATGGATGAACTCTTTATGTATCAAATGACCAAGTTCTCCAAAAAATATGACGTAGTGGTCATGGGAGATTTCAACTATCCATACATTTGTTGGGAATCTCTCTCAAGTAAAACTAACAGGTCAAGCAAATTCTTATCCTCTCTTGCTGACAACTTTATCTTCCAAAAGGTAGGGGAGAAAACAAGGGGATCTGCTACTTTGGATCTAATCCTTATAAACAGGGAGGAAATGGTTGAGGAGATAAAAGTGGCTGGGACCCTAGGAAGCAGCGATCATGCTATTATAGAATTTTGGATAACTAGAGGAGGAAGACATGTGAAGACTCAAACTTCAAGGTTAGATTTTAAATAGGCAGATTTTAAGAGACTCAGAAAGAGAATAGGAGGGATCCAATGGCTGGATGTCCTTAAGGACAAAAATGTCCAGGAAGGATGGGAAATTTTTAAAAATGAGATTCTCAAAGCACAATCGTTAACAATCCCGAAAAGTAGGAAGAATGGGAAGCATTTAAGGAAACCAGGATGGATGAACACAGAACTTAAACACATGCTAAAAAGAAAGAAAGAAATGTTTATCAAATGCAAAGAAGGAGTCATATCTAAAGAAGATTATAATGCAGTCTGCAGATCCTGCAGGGCACGTATCAGGTCAGCTAAAGCTGACAATGAATTAAGGCTTGCAAGAGATGTCAAAAGCAATAAAAAAGGATTTTGAGGGTATGTCAAAAGTAAAAGAAAAGTCAATGATGCTATAGGATTTTTACAGGATGAAAATGGTGAAATGGTAAGAAAGGATGTTGAGAAGGCCGAACTTTTTAATTCCTATTTTGCATCTGTTTTCTCTCAGAAAGAAAATGGAACATCAACTGATCTTCACTGTCCTATTAAAGGAATTGAAGAATCCAGGTTATCTGTAAACAGAAAGATTGTGAGGGAATATTTAGCTAACATAAATGAGTTCAAGTCTCCAGGTCCAGATGAATTAAACCCCAGAGTACTGAAGGAGATCGTAGAAGAAATTTTAGAACAACTCTCCATAATCTTTGAAAATTCTTGGAGAACAGGAGAAATCCCAGAAGACTGGAGAAGAGCAAATGTTGTTCCTATCTTCAAAAAGGGGAAGAAAGTGGACCCAGGGAACTATAGGCCGGTGAGTCTGACTGCTATACCAGGAAAGATCTTTGAACAAATTATTAAACAACATGTATGTAAGTACCTGGATAAGAATGAAGTGATTAACCAGAGTCAGCATGGGTTTGTAACTAACAAATCAAGTCAGACTAACTTAATTTCCTTCTATGACAGAATCACTGACTGGGTGGATCAGGGAAATTGTTAAGGGGACGGTTGCAAACAACTTTTATTCAATAATGGAAAGCAACCTTACACAGGGTCCGCGATGCAGCCTGGTGGACTGCGGCCAAACACCTTCCGGGTGAGAAGGTAAAACAACCAACTTAAATAACAATCCCTTCCGTGTTACTGCACACCGGAACGGGAATAGGGATTCGCACTATCTCCGTTAACAGCACGAGAGATGTGCGATAAATAATATATCTGTAGCCCTGTTAACTGCACAGGGACTACACAGCAGACGCTAGGATGCGTGTGTGACTCACGTCGGCGAATATGTGCTCCCAGCCGGCGTGCTACCGCACTGAGGAGTATCTCTCCACGTGGCTTACAGGCGGTGCTGGGAATAGGGTGTCTGCAGACTGCTCGGGGTGTATGGCGACCCCTTTGTCGGAGCCAGACTGTCAGATGAAGCTACCTGCCTATTTCATCTAAGCCTGCCTATTTCCACTAAACCTGCCTGCCAGAAACTAAAGCACACCTGGAGCCCAAAAGACCAAGCGTCCACACAACACCATCACAGCTCAATGATCAGAGCGCGCCGCCATGTTTATGGGCGGGCTATTTAAAGATTAAGCCCTGCCCACCGTCGCACTATTGGTGACGTCACCCGCAACCAATCAGGCGGCGCCAGGTCACCGGATCAGCTGACTCCCAAACCACCAATCACGGTCCACCATGTCACAGGCATGCTCAGTGCAGAGAATCCTGGACTTAAGCTTTAGCAGCCCTGTTTCCCTCCGCAACCTATCCTTCATGTTGCTAGGAACAAAGACCCAAGAGACAACCTGTACATCTCGTGCACCAGCTAGGCGTTGGGACTGATGATGATGTTGAGCAGCATCATCCCTGGCTGGACTGGAATGGGAGACTACAGAATCCACTGATGGTTCTGAACCTATTTCAAATCTAGCAAACACCTGACGCCTAACAGAAATGCCGTAGATATAGTATATCTTGACTTCAGCAAAGTATTTGACAAAGTATCTCACACCATCCTTATTGAAAAAATGACCAAGTATTGAAAGGACAAGGCAACTGTTAGGTGGATTCATAACTGGCTTAGTGATCGGACTCAACGGGTGGTCGTAAATGGCTTCACATCCAGCTGGATGAATGTCTGAAGTGGGGTACCACGGGGCTCTGTCCTGGGACCTGTATTGTTCAACATCTTTATCAATGATTTAGATGAAGGAATTGAGGGTAAACTGATTAAATTTTCTGATGACACAAATCTAGGAAGTATAGCTAACACTAGAGAAGAGAGAGACAGGATTCAAAAAGACCTAAATAAACTGGAGCAGTGGGCAGCAAGTAACAGAATGTTTTTTAACAGGGAAAAATTCAAAGTACTACATCTGGGCAATAAAAATGAAAAAAGCATGTACAAAATGGGAGGAATAGAGCTAAGCAACAGTACATGTGAAAAATACTTAGTTATACTAATAGATCATAGACTGAACATGAGTAAACAGTGTGATGCAGCAGCTAAAAAAGACAAATACAATTCTGGGATGTTTTAACAGAAGCATACAATCTAGATCATGTGAAGTCATTATCGGACTTTACTCCTCCTTGTTCAGACCTCATCTGGTATACTGTGTCCAGTTTTGGGCACCACATTTTAAAAAAGACATCGACAAACTGGAGCAAGTTCAGAGAAGAGCGACCAGAATGGTGACCGGTCTGCAACCATGTCCTATGAGGAACGGTTGCAGGATTTGGGAATGTTTAGCTTGCAAAAAAGAAGACTGAGAGGAGACTTAATAGCTGTCTACAAATATGTCAAGGGCTGTCACATTGTAGAAGGATCATCTTTATTCTCATTTGCACAAGAAGCAATGGGATGAAACTGAATGGGAGGAGACACAGATTAGATATTAGAAAAAACTTTTTGACAGTTAGGATGATCAACGAGTGGAACAGGCTGCCACGAGAGGTGGTGAGTTCTCCTTCAATGGACGTCTTCAAGCAGAGGCTGGACAGACATCTGTCTGAGATGATTTAGTGAATCCTGCTTTGAGCTGGGGGTTGGACCAGATGAGCCAGGAGGTCCCTTCCAACTCTACAATTGTATGATTCTATGAATCTGAGTATTTTGTTTGTTTTATGGATAGATTTGAAGCTTTTATTGGGAACATTTTACATAACATTTTGGATCATATTTATCCGGTGCTCTATGCTGAGCACTTATTTTGAAGTTTCCATTGAAATCTCTGGGTGACGTGATTCAGGTGACACCCCCCAGTGGATCCATTCATTATAATGAGGCAGCAGAGTTACTCTTCTGGGCTCCATCTTACCTCTGTTCAGCGTCGTCCTACTTTTCAGAGGTGTCCAAAACTGCGGCCGATCGCGCATTTATGCACACCTAAAAAGACGGACAATACCGACTCACAGGCCAGACAGCGTCCAGTGTTGCCATCTGCCTTGTTTTAGGGAATCGTCCTCTGGGACAGTCATGTAAGGGCTTGTTTTTTGCGGGACGATTTGACGTTTTTATTGGTACCATTTTTGGTCACATGTCATTTTTTGATTGCTTTCTATTCTAAATTTGGGGAGGGAAAATAAACAAAAACTGGCAATTCAGGAATTGTGTTTTTTTTTATGCCGTTCCGCGTGTGGTAAAATTGATAAGGCAGAGTTATTCTTCAGCTCTGTACGTTTACAGCGGTACCACATTAATAGCGTTTTTATACAAAAAATATATATATATTTTGCATCGCTTTATTCTGAGAGCTATAATTTTTTTATCTTTCCACTGATGGGGCTGTATGGCGGCTTGTTTCTTGTGGGACAAGATGACGTTTTCAGCGGTACTAATTTTATATATATTTGTTTTTTTTATCGTGTTTCATTCCCCTTTTTTTCCCAGTGGCATGATGATAAAGCATCGTTAGCCTCGTTTTTTTAAGTTTTTTTTGTGCGGCGTTCACTGAAGGGGTTAACTAGTGTGAAACTTTTATAGGTCGGGTTGTTCCAGACTCGGCAATACCAAATATGTGTACTTTTTTTTATTTTATTTATTTTTTACATAAAAATGTGTATTTATTAGTGAATATTTTTTTAAAATTATTATTATTTATTTAATTTTTTTTACATATTTTTACACATTTTTTGCCATTTATTTTTTACTTTTTACTTAGTCCCTTTATGGGACCTTCACTTGTTTCTCTTTGATCACAGATATAATGTATTGCAATGTACTAGATTGCAGTGCATTCATTATACCTTTAGTGAAAGCTCCTGAGCCCATGCTGTGAGCATGGTTTCAGCAGCTTTCCGTAGCTTGGTGACCCGGGGGTCGTCATGACGACCCCTGGTCACCATGGCAATGATTGGGCCCCACGACATCGCAGGGCCACCGATCTGTCAGCGGATTTAACAGCCAGGGATGGTGCTGACACGGCTACTAGCTGTTTAGTGCCGGAGCTCAGCCACTGGTGGTGCTGAACTCCGGCACTGATCGGGCTGGAGACGCTGATATTTCAGCATCTTCTGCACGATCATGCTGAGATCGGTCAGTCAGATTGACTGACTGATCGCAGCGATCTAGGTGTGCGGACCGACCATATGGCTCCCTGCACCCCATCTTGTGCTGCTCAGCTGTCACAGATAGCTGTCCGCACTTATCTGTCACTGCGTGTTTACACGCTGTGACAGTTTAAAGCCATAACGGACACTGCACGGCAAGGAGCATTAACTTACACCTGCTCATGCCGTGCAGTGTCCGTCATTGGGCGTTATGGGGTTAATACCGCTGTCAAGTGTGATGGTGACATGTAACAGACTTTAACATAATGGCCATCAGTTCTAATGAACATGGGGCCACCGTGCAGTATGAATGCACATTGACGAAGGGTTACCTTGACTGCCGGATGACCACTTTAAAAAAATATATATATGGCTCTCAGAATATGGTGACAAAAGCCAAATTGTTTTTGTAAATGTTTTTATTTTATTTTTAATTAGTAAATCATGAATAGAAATATATAGATTTGGGATCCCGTAACCATACTGACCCATAGAGCAAAGGTAACAGATCACCACCTGATTACCACAAAGTAAGCGGCGCTAGTACAAAACCTTGAAAAAGAAAATGTGGAATTACAGTTTTTTTCCTCACCGTTTCCACTTATTTCATAGAATAAGTGGTGTTCTGCAAAAAACAAGCCCTCTTGCGGCTATGTCGAAATATTAGAAAGGTTATGGTTCTTGTTACAAGGAGAGGAAAAACTAAGTTACAATATCCTGGGGAAAAGCTCTGTGTCTGCCTCCTGAAAACCTCCAGCTCAGGGTTTGTTACCCGACCGACGACATGTTTAACAGATTCCTTTGACTAAACCACCCTTCACATGTCCATATAATACCGGTACTGGAAAAATGGTACCGGTGTCATAAGTATTTTGGATCAGTGTGTCATCCGTGTGCCATCAGTGTTCCATCCGTGTGCAATTCATTTTTTTTCCACCATGACTTAAATATCAATTCCAAAGCTTCTCCTATACTTTGCAGTGTTAAACATGTACAGCACACGGTTGTCACAAGGATGTTTCACACGGAGCCAGAAATGTGTATTGGCCCTTGTAATCCATGCGGACGGGTCTCATGCAAAGATCTCCATAGATTATGATAGGTATGTGTGCATACGTGTCTTCAATGCATGTGAAAGCGAATGCCACACGTGCTGAAAACATGTACATGTGAAGGAAGCTTTACACACTGTGTGAACAAGTATGAAAAGTCACCTCTTAATCATTGAATTAAGGTTTTCTCTTTTGGTTCATTGCCATGGGTATAAAATCCAGCATCTAAGCATGTAGTCTGCCTGTGCGAACAGTTGTGATAAAATGGCTCGTTCTAAAGAGCTCCCTGAATTCAGCATCTTGCTGTCATATGTTGTCACAAGTCAGTTCATGAAAGTTCAAATAAGACATAGCTGGGTGAGTTTGGTGTGGAAGAACATGACTGACCCTTCAAGAGACCTAACCTCAACTCCATCAGATAGATACCTTTTGGATTAACCAGAGATTACAAGCCAGGTCCCCTTGCCAACATCAGTGTCTGACCTGATAACTGCTCTTCTGGAAGAATGGACAACAAATTGCACAGAAATATCCCCCAATTTTTTTTTTTAGAGTGGAAGCTTTATTAGCTGCAAAGGGAGATCAACTCCATGTTAATGACCCTGGATTTAAAAAGGAATGTCATAAAATTTCCTCCAGGAGTAATGTGTGTGTGTCCCAATAATTTTATCCCTACAGTGTGTAATAGGTTCTGCTTCTTCCATGGTGAGAGGTGGAGACTGCTTCTCTGATGATGTGTAAATCTGGAGGTGAATGAGAATCATAATCAGTTTTGTTATATATTTTAGGAAGGACGTCCAGAATAAGAGGCAGAAAGCGTCCGATTATTGAGGACGACAGTGAGGAGGAGGTGCAGCCAACGTAAGCACTAAATACGACTATCATTCGTTACATTGTATTGTAAGGCTATGTTCACATGTCTGGTAGTTATACCTGTTTTTGGATTTGTTAGGGGTGATAAAAAATGAAAAGATACAATGCAAAATTAGTTCATTCAAATAAGGACGGGAATGTCTTAAATTGTTTTCTTTTTTACTGCAATCTGTTTTTTAGCATGATCATGTGACGATTTGCCATGAGCGTTACCCGTTGGCCATCGCTCATAGCAGATGATCATTTTAACCATGTGTAGCACAAGTGATCGGATGAAAGCACCTTCAAGTCTTCTAAGGAAACTATTAAGGCCAGAAAAAAGTAAAAAAAAAAAATGTTGTTTTTTTTAAAAATATAAACGTTCAAATCACCCCCCTTTTGCCCCATTCAAAATAAATGAATAATAAAACTAAAATATACATATATTGCTGCATTCTGAATCGCCCGATCTATCAAGATATAAAAAGAATTAATCCAAATGGTAAACTGTGTAACGAGAAAAAAAATCAAAACACCAGAATTAAGTTTTTTTGGTCGCTGCAACATCGCAATAAAACGCAATCACAAGCGATTAAAACATTATATCTACCTAAAAATATTATCAATAAAACCTTCAGCTCAGCGTGCGAAAAATAAGCCCTCACCCAGCCCCAGATCCTGAAAAAGGGAGACGCTACGGGTCTCGGAATATGGCGCCATTATAATTTTTTTTACAAACTTTAGAATTTATTTCACCACTTTAAAAAAAATAACCTATTCATGTTTGGTATCTGCAAACTCATAATGACCTGGAGAATCATAATTGCAGGTCAGTTTTAGCATTTAGTGAACATGGTAAAAAAAAAAAACAACCAAGAGACAAGTGTAGAATTATACTTTTTTTTGCAATTTTGACGCACTTTTGAATTTTTTCCTTTTTCTCCAGTACACGACATTGTAAAACCAATGATGTCGTTCAAAATTACAATTCGTCCCAGAAAAAATAAACCATCACAGGGACATATTAAAAAATAAAAAAGTTATGCCTCTGGGAAAAAGGGGAGCGAAAAACGGAAAATCCCAAGGTCGTGAAAGGGTTAAAGGACAGAAATCCTCAGCTATAGTGATTGAACAGTACCACCACATACCACCATAGCATTACTGAATCTCTCTATACCATGTGTGGTTAATACCGTAACTAATACTGCCATATAGTTACTAAATTATACTTTTATAACATGATTTTAGAACCACCATACTGTAACTGAAAAACAGCATCATATTGTGACTTTATCACTTGGGGTCTGAGCTGTTTTGATGCCCAGCGATCAAAAAGTTATTTAATTCTAAATGCCCTCAGACTCATGAGATAGAAGTTGGCTAAACCCGGTGATTTTGGCTTGAATCGGTTAGCTTCCTAACGTCTGTGGGGACAGGCCTGATTCTAGCTTTTTTTTTTGGTGCCCAAGGCGAAAATTCAAGTGGCACCCCTCCCAGCAGTTCATGGTATACCTGCAGTGAATAAACACAATCCCATCATTGTTTTTTAGGTTTTGCTTTTAAGATATTCATTATGTGGTAAAAGTGACGTGTGAACATGATTCTTTAGGTCTTTGTGATTACAGTAATCCCAAACTTTCAGAGATTCTTATTTTTGTTAAAAAAAACAACATTTAGCTTGTGATGCTCTTTTAAGGACCTGTTAGAACAATAAAAATATATCTATGAAGCTATGTGAGGGCTGTTTTTTGCATAGTAAGTTGAAATATTTTTTGCTATCAATTCAGGGTGCATACATTTGGATGGCTTTTTGCTGTAAGAGGTGTGGTGACAAAAAAAAGTAGTTCTTCTATTTTTTTTTCTCTTTACTGCATATGTTAGTTCTTTTTATATTTTGATAGATCAGACTTTTAAGGATGTGGACATACCAAATTTTTTTTAATTGTTTAATTTTTTTTTAATGAGGGAAGACCGCACCAGATCCATGATCATTAAATGAATACATCACCAGAACATTCCATCAGTACATGAATGGCACCAGCATCCTCATCAGTACTTAGATACAGCACCAAAACAACCATTAATACACTAATTCATTATTAAAACCATAATCGGTAATTGAATATAGCACTGGGACCATCATTATTAATTGAATACATCGCCAGAACCACCAACTGCACATGAATACAGTGAAGAGCAAAAGAGTATCAATCTTTTGAACTTTTGACTTTCAGGCTCCATATCTCACCATCCACTACTTATTTTATTGTGAGACTACCCTCATTTTATAGACAATCATCTTGTCTATCTCATATATAAACTTGAGTTGCAACTATTTGGCATATGATTAATTATGCAGATTCTTGTCATGTCACTGCACTGTTACTGTTTTGCTCCTAAAAATCTAAATACAATTTTTTATTATTTTATTAGTATTTTGTAAATCCACCTTTGGCTTTCAACACTGCCTGAATCCTTCTGGGCATGCTCTCGATCAGATTCAAACATGTCTTGACCGACATCTAATTCCGGGTCTCTTTTACATGTTCCCAGTTGGTGCATGCTCTTCGACTCGCTTGGATATGTATATAGTTTTTTATTCCATTCTACCCACAAGTGTTAAATTGGATTAAGGTCTGAGGTCTGTGGGGGCCAATCCAGCACTTCGACTTCATTGTCATTGAACCATTTATTTGCCAATCTCAACATATGCTTTGGTTCGTTGTCCTACTGGAACACTATGTTGTCCTTTTCATACCGATGGTACTCGAGTGTACAAAGTAATTAGTCTTGTAGGATACTCACATATAGCTCAGCATTGAGACCACCATCGATTCTGGTAAAGTATCCAACGCCTTTAGCTGTGAAACAACCCCATATCATCAGGCTTCCTTCACCGAACTTGACAGTTCCTTCAATTTCTCCATCCTTTAGCCCCATTTTCCTTTGTTTCTTCCAGACCCATTTTCACCCATCATAGCCTAGTCTATTGACTTTTGTCCCATAGCTCCAAACCACCCGTTTCCTATCTTCTACAGTTCACTTTTCATACCTTTTTGCAAACTTGTGTCGACGCTTCTTATGATGATATTGAAGTCGATGCTTCTTCATCTTTTTTTGAGCTACCATTCAAGACTTGTGTAACATGCGTTACACGGTGCTTGCATAGACATCTGTGATCTCACTATTACGAAACTTACAAGTCACTCCAGCCTGTGATATTGGAAGCAGACTTTGCATCCGTAAGTATGGCAAAAGAGGTGACGGGGAATGCATGATTGGAGCAGTAGGCTGGTACTCAAAAGGAGTTGGATATGCTGGAGACCTTGAAATGGTCTGGGAAGAAGCGCTCCCTGAAGGACGATACATTGCATACCGCATAGACCGCTCTTATCTAGGAGCGTCATCTGAGGTATCAGTGAGGAAGTGGTGGGTGCTGCCTTTCATGGTAATTGTAGGGTCTTGTGATGGTGTAGGTGTCTATCTGCCCTTTTTGACACCCACCTGGTTAGGTAAAATGCAATATCCAAGTAGTTGTTGGTGAATTAAGACCCATAAGAACAATGAACATTTCTTCACTCCACATTTGCAAGTACAACTCCCTCTACCTTGATGGTTTTATCATTTAAAATAGTATTTTTCTTTTCACTTTGACTCTTAACACAGACCTTGATTTGTATGTTTCTACAGAAAGAAATTCACAAGAAATGAGGAAACCCCTCCGTCGTCTTTTGTGGCTTTTGAAAGCGACGTTTTGTGAGTAATTTTGACAACATATAATAAGTTCAAGTTAAACTTCACTTAAAAGCTATGTTCACACATGTTGTGTTTTTTTTAGCATTTTTTGCTGCAGATTTTTATGCAAATTTTCAGCTGTGTTTTGCAGTACCTACCAGCAAAGTCTATGAGAAACCAGAATTGTCTGTTCACACATCATGCTTTTTTGTTGTTGCGTATTTTGTGCCTTGGTTGGGTTTTTGGAAAATAGAGCATGTCACTTTCAGCATTTTTGTCAGTGTTTTTTCACCCATGGGAAATAATGGGTGGTTGTAAAGGGAAGTGTTCCAGGTTGTACATGTATATACGTATCTGCATGCTAGCCATGCTTGCAGATAAGTATACATGTATATATTGGCCCCACATCTCCCCATGTGTTTCAGTCTGTTTGCTGCTGGGGGAGGTTTCAATAGAATGTCCAGCCATGTGCTAAAACAGGTTTTGCGAGTATGGTTGGACATGAACAAAGATCTTAGCCAGTGGGCAGGGAATAATACATCATTTCCTGTGACATGAAGCTGGACACTGGCTGGACTTAAAACCCCAGAATGCACATGTGCTAAGGCCCCTTAGACTCTTGAAGATGGACATAACAACACATGGCTGAGTATCTCTCTTTCCCTGTAACTTCTTTACTTACTAGCCCTACATACCCTGTACTAACCCTCCTAGATATTGATAGATATATATAGGCAAAGTTGGTATAGTTGGGTGGGCCGATATTGCATGAGTGATTAGCAAACGTGGGTGGAAAATATATTAGGTAATTGGGAATTGTGAATCCGTTTTGTGTACTGTGTTAGTGTGATACATAGTAGTATATTAACTGTAGACTTTTGTGTAATAAATACCTTTTATTAGCACACGATTTTGTCTCAGTTGGTATATAGTATAAGGCCCAGATAACATTAGTGGAAATTAATTATTAATAGTCAAGTTTGATGTTAATAGTGAGGCTGAGTTCACACGATGCGTTTTTCATGCGTTTCCGCGGCGTTTTTGCAGTTGCGTAAACACCGCGGAAACGCATGAAAAACGCATGGTAGAAGGGCAGCAATGTTCCCCAATTGAAATACGCATGTGCTGTGCCCATGATGCGGATTTTTCCGCAGCGTAAATGCTGCGGTCAAAAATCCGCAGCATGTCAATTAATTTTGCGGAAACGCTGCTCTTTTGCCGCCATTGACTTGCATTAGACCGCATGGAATCCGCATCACTGTATATGTTGATGCGCTTTTCATGCGGTCTAATGTGCGGATGGTATCCGGGTGTGGAGGAGAGGACTCTCATCCAGACCCAGGTACCATTAAAAAAAAAAAGAATAAAATAAAAAATATATATATTCTCACCTTCTGACGGCCCGCGCTGCGTCCTGCCGGCTTCCCGCGCACTTCGCGGTTGAATGAAGGACCTTCGCTGACGTCAGAGTCATGTGACGGGTCACGTGACGCTGACGTCGGAAGGTCCTAAAGTCTTCACTGCCGGCATCCGGAACCGATGAAGCAGGACACCGGGGGCCATCAGAGTGTAAAGTATATATTTGTTTTTTATTTTTTGACATTCACACACTATATAAATCCATGCCGGTTGCATGGATTTATATAGTGTGAAGTTGACAAGCACTTTCCAAGTGATGCTAAAATCGCTTGGGAAGCACTTGTCAACCCGCATGCGGAAATGAAAGTGAAGACCGCTTCATTTCCGCATGTCCCTGGCAGGAAACCACATGTACAATCCGCATGCTTTTTTTCCTGCCAGAAAGATGCAGAAACGCTCAGGAAAAAATCCTGAGCATTTCTGCATAGTGTGCACATAGCCTTAATATCGGACCTCAGTAGAGGTGTAGGAGAGTGCCCCCATTAATTACTGATATTTTGGAGGAAAATCACGTCATTATACAGTGATGAATAAAACGCTAAAAAAATGCACCAAAATTTGCAGCAGCGTTTTTGATGGTGAAATAGAATGGGGTTCTTTTTTAACAGAACTTTATGTACATGCATAAATAGAGACAGGACAGTGAAAAAAATCGCTGAAAAAACTCACAAAAAATGCATCAAAAAACGCAGCAAAACGTTTTTGACGCAGCTGATTTCCTGCCAGAGATTGTGTTTTGATGCAGTTTTCTGAAGCTGAAAAACACAACATGTGTGAACACAGCCAAAGTAAAACTTAACCGGTTCCCGACCGCCCACTGTAGATAAACGTCCGCGCTGCCTGGACTCTGTGCAGCGCCGACGTTTAAAAACGGTGGGTGGTCGCGCAGCGCTCAGGACCCCCAGGGTCCTGCAAGCACTGCGATTCCGGTGCAGAGCGTTAGCTCTGACAGGGAACATCATCAGGCCCTGATTAGATCAGGTCCCGGTGATGTTAACCCTTTGCTGTCTTCTATATGCTGCGATCTATAGTGATCGCGGCAAATAGGAGACAGCAGGAGGAGAGGGGGTCGTCTTACCTCCGAAGACCTCCGTTTCCTTTCAGGGCCTGGGGTTGCTATGGCAGCTGGAGGTCACATGACCGCCTCCAGCTCTGCCATATATGGTGTCCTGTCTGGCTCAGCCTGCAAGCTGAGCCAGAGAGGAGACTGACTGAAACAGTCAGTGAAGATCTCATGTAATGTAATACATGTCTATTACATTACATGAGATCAGTGATCAGAAAAATAAAAATTAATGTCCCATACAGGGACTAAGTAAAAATGTAAAAAAAAAGTAAAAAAAAAGTTTTAAAACTATTAAAAAAAAATCACAAAATAAATAAAAATAAATAAATAAAATATTAAACCAATAAATCCATATATTTTTACAAAACCAAAAAAAGTACACATATTTGGTATCGCCGCGTCCGAAACAACCCGAGCTATAAAACTGTCACACTAATTAACTCCTTCTGTGCATACCGTAATAAAAATAAATAAAAAAACGGAGCAAAAAAATATGCTTTTTCATCATATCGCCAAACAAAAAGTGGAAAAAAATGCGATCAAAAAGCAGAATAGAAATAAAAATGGTACCACTGAAAACGTCATAAAAAAAAGCCGCCATACAGCTCCATCAGACGAAAAATAAAAAAGTTATAGCGCTCAGAATAAAGCAATGCAAAAAAATTTTTTTTTTTCTATAAAATTGTTTTATTGTGTAAAAGTGCCAAAACATTAAAAAAAATACAGTAAGTGTAGTATCGCTGTAAACGTACTGACCCGAAGAATAACGCTGCCTGATCACTTTTACCACACGCAGAACGGCATAGAAAAAAACTCAAAAAACAATTCCTGAAGTGTTTGTTTTTGTTAATTTTACCTCCCAAAAAACAGAATAGAAAGCGATCAAAAAATGTCACGTACCCAAAAATGGTACCAATAAAAATGTCAACTCGTCCCGCAAAAAACAAGCCGTCACATGACTCTGTCGGCCGAAATCTGGAAAAATTATAGCTCTCAAAATATGGTGATGCAAAAACTAGATTTTGCAAAAAAAGCGTATTTTAGTGTGTGACAGCTGTCAGTCATAAAAACCCGATATAAATCTGGTATCTCTGTAATCGCACCGACCCGAAGAATAAAGTAATCTAATCAGTTATATCACACTAGGAACGGCGTAAAAAATAAATTAAACCAATTCTTCACCTGCTACTGATTTGTTTATTATGTCTCCCAAAGATCCCAGTAAGGCTCTGCTCATATTTATCCTGTGCTCTGCGCTGAGCACTTACACCAGAGTTTCCGTGTAAATCTCTGAAATACGTGATTCAGCCGGAACCCATGATGGAAGATTCCCTGTAATGAGGCAGATATAGGCACTGTGGACGCCGTCTAGCCTGGGATCCCACGGTGTCATTTGTTTTAGGCATGCATAAAAGTGCGGTTGGCCACAGTTTTGTGCACTTCTGAAAAAAAGGACACCGCTAAACAGAGGCCAGACGGAGTAGAGAGTAACTCTGCTGCCTCATTATAGTGAATGGATCCTGCAGGGGTTTCATCTGAATTACATCACTTGGAAATTTAGATGGAAACCCCGATGTAAGTGCTCAGCCTAGAGCGCCGGATAAATGTTACGTAAAATGTTCCCAATAAAAGCTTCAACTCAGTCCTCAAAAAAAGCTAGTCCCCACTCAGGTCCGTCATCTGTTAAAAATATAAGGGACTTCCAAGTTACTGGTAGCAGAAAGGCTCTGGAAAAGCAAAATGACCCTTGCCCCCCAAAAGAAATTCAGAAAATTTTGTGCTCCCAAATCCAAATGCCTATTCTACAATAATTTGTTCTCCAATTGTCAAATAGCACTCCGTACCCCCCAGATCTCACCGTATGGCTAAGTGGTACGATACAGCCACATATGGGGTATTGCCACTTTTAGAAGAAATTGTGTGACACATTTCGGCACCATTTTTACCCATTGCCCTGTGTGAAAATGTAAAATCTGAGGGTAAAACATTTTTTTGTGGTAAAAATATAATTATGCTTTTTTCACTGCCCAATGGTATAAATTTAAAAATTAAAAAATACTCACTACTTCCCTAGATGAATTCCTTGAGAGGTGTAGTTTACAAAATGGGGTCACTTGTGGGGGTTTCTGCTGTTTTGACATGTCAGCGACTCTTCAAATGTGACATGGTGTCTGCTGCCTATCCCAGCCAACATAGCGCTCCTTTCTCTTCCGAACCCTGCAGTACACCAAAGCAGTGGTTTTCCCCCACATATGGGGTATCGGCGTACTCAGGAGAAATTGTACAACAAATTTCATGGTGCAATTTATCCTGTTACCCTTATGATAATGCAAAATTAGGGAATGAAAAACATTTTTTATGGGAAAAATGTGAAAATTTTATTTTTACGGCTCAATATTATAAACTTCTGTGAAGCAGCTGGGGGTGCAAGGTGCTCACCACACATCTAGATAAGTTCCCTAAGGGGTCTAGTTTCCAAAATGGTGGCACTTGTGGGGGGTTTCCACTGTTTAGGCACATTAGGGGCTCCCCAAATGTGACATGGCGTCCGCTAATTATTCAAACAAATTTTACATTCAAAAAGTCAAATGGCGCTCCTTCCCTTTCAAACCCTGCCATGTGCCCAAACAGTAATTTGCCTCCACATATGGGGTATCGGCGTGTTCAGGAGAAATTGCACAACAAATTTCATGGTGCAACTTATCCTGTTACCCTTATGATAATACAAAATTAGGGAATGAAAAACATTTTTTGAGGGAAAAATGTGAAAATTTTATTTTTACGGCTCAATATTATAAACTTCTGTGAAGCAGCTGGGGGTGCAAGGTGCTCACCTCACATCTAGATAAGTTCCCTAAGGGGTCTAGTTTCCAAAATGGTGGCACTTGTGGGGGGTTTCCACTGTTTAGGCACATTAGGGGTTCCCCAAATGCGACATGGCGTCTGCTAATTATTCAAACAAATTTTACATTCAAAAAGTCAAATGGCGCTCCTTCCCTTTCAAACCCTACCATGCGCCCAAACAGTAATTTGCCTCCACATATGGGGTATCAGCGTGTTCAGGAGAAATTGCACAACAAATTTCATGGTGCAATTTATCCTATTACCCTTATGATAATGCAAAATTAAGGGATGAAAAACAGTTTTGTGGGAAAAATGTGAAAATTTTATTTTTACAGCTCAATATTATAAACTTCTGTGAAGCACCTTGGGGTTCAAGGTGCTCACCACACATCTAGATAAGTTCCCTAAGGGGTCTAGTTTCCAAAATGGTGTCACTTGTGGGGGTTTAGGTACATCAGGAGCTCTCCAAACGCAACATGGCGTCTGCTAATTATTCAGACAAATTTTACATTCAAAAAGTCTAATGGCGCTCCTTCCCTTCCGAACCCTGCAGTGCGCCCAAACAGTGATTTTCCCTCACATATGGGGTATCAGCACGCTCAAGAGAAATTGCACAAAAAAATTTGGGGTCCATTTTTTTCCTGTTACCCCTGTGAATATAAAAAAAATTGGGTCTAAAGTAACATTTTTGTGAAAAAAGTTAAATGTTAATTTTTTTCTTCCACATTCCAAAAATTCCTGTGAAGCATCTGAAGGGTTAATAAAGTTCTTGAATGTGGTTTTGAGCACCTTGAGGGGTGCAGTTTTTAGAATGTTGTTACTTTTGGGTATTTTCTGTCATAAAGACCCCTCAAAGTGACTTCAAATATGATGTGGTCCCTAAAATAATGTTTTTGTAAATTTTGTTGGAAAAATGAGAAATCGCTGGTCAACTTTTAACCCTTATAGCTCCCTAACAAAAAAAAATTTTGGTTCCAAAATTGTGCTGATGTAAAGTAGACATGTGGGAAATGTTATTTATTAACTATTTTGTGTGACATATCTCTCTGATTTAAGGGCATGAAAATTCAAAGTTTGAAAATTTCAAAATTTTCGCCAAATTTCCGATTTTTTCACAAATAAACACAAGTTATATCGAAGAAATTTTACCACTATCATGAAGTACAATATGTCATGAAAAAAACAATCTCAGAGTCAGGGGAATACATTGAAGCGTTCCAGAGTAATTACTTCATAAACTGGCAGTGGTCAGAATTGAAAAAATTGGCCTGGTCACGAAGGCAAAAACAGGCTCTGGTGCGAAGTGGTTAATAGTGCTGCGGTGTACAGAAACAGTTCCAGAATTTTGGGCTGAGGCCCTCCAGTCTTCCTCTATAGAGAGGGGAAATATGTGTGAAGGTACCCCAGGAGGGCTCCAAATGTGTGGGTAAAATATATATCCCTCGGGGGGGGAAATTGAAAAAAAGTTTAAAAAAATTTTTTTTGTGGACTTAGAAAATTTTCACACATGTGTCAGACTTCCAGAGAGGGGAGCATGTCAGTGCGCGCATCCGATTTCAGTTCCAGAGCGATTCATCCGATGAGTCCTTCATACTTAGTCGTTTTTGCAAAATTTTTGACTTTTTTGAAAATTTCACTTTTCTGTGAAAATCTCCGCTAAATGAGGTTATACTATGTTAGAGGCCATCCCAGGAGGGCTCCAAATGTGTGGGTAAAATATATATCCCACAGGGGGAAAATTGAAAAAAAGTCGAAAAAAAATTTTTTTTTGAGGACTTAGAAAATTTGCACACGTGTCAGATTTCCAGAGAGGGGAGCATGTCAGTGCGCGCATCTGATTTCAGTTCCAGAGCGATTCATCCGATGAGTCCTTCATACTTAGTCGTTTTTGGCAAAATTTCTGACTTTTTGAAAATTTCACCTTTTTGTGAAAACTTCCACAAAATGAGGTTATACTATGTTAGAAGGCATCCCAGGAGAGCTCCAAATGTGTGGGTAAAATATGTATCCCACAGGGGGAAAATTGAAAAAAAAGTTGTAAAAAATTTTTTTTGTGGACTTAGAAAATTTTCACACATGTGTCAGACTTCCAGAGAGGGGAGCATGTCAGTGCGCGCATCCGATTTCAGTTCCAGAGCGATTCATCCGATGAGTCCTTCATACTTAGTCGTTTTTGTCAAAATTTTTGACTTTTTGAAAATTTCACTTTTTTGTGAAAACTTCCACAAAATGAGGTTATACTATGTTAGAAGGCATCCCAGGAGAGCTCCAAATGTGTGGGTAAAATATATATCCCACAGGGGGAAAATTGAAAAAAAGTTGAAAAAAATTTTTTTTGTGGACTTAGAAAATTTTCACACATGTGTCAGACTTCCAGAGAGGGGAGCATGTGAGTAAGCGCATCCGATTTCAGTTCCAGAGCGATTCGCGCAATGAGTCCTTCATACTTAGTCGTTTTTGGCAAAATTTCTGACTTTTTGCAAATTTCACTTTTTTGTGAAAACTTCCACAAAATGAGGTTATACTATGTTAGAGGGCATCCCAGGAGGGCTCCAAATGTGTGGGTAAAATATATATCCCACGTGGGGAAAATTGAAAAAAAGTTGAAAAAATTTTTTTTTGTTGACTTAGAAAATTTTCACACATGTGTCAGACTTCCAGAGAGGCGAGCAGGTAAGTAAGCGCATCCGATTTCAGTTCCAGAGCGATTCATCCGATGAGTCCTTCATACTTAGTAGTTTTTGCAAAATTTTGGACTTTTTTGAAAATTTCTCTTTTTTGTGAAAACTTCCACAAAATGAGGTTATACTATGTTAGAGGGCATCCCAGGAGAGCTCCAAATGTGTGGGTAAAATATATATCCCACAGGGGGAAAATTGAAAAAAAGTTGTAAAAAAAATTTTTTGTGGACTTAGAAAATTTTCACACATTTGTCAGACTTCCAGAGAGGGGAGCATGTCAGTGCGCGCATCCGATTTCAGTTGCAGAGCGATTCATCCGATGAGTCCTTCATACTTAGTCGTTTTTGTCAAAATTTCTGACTTTTTGAAAATTTCACAATTTTGTGAAAACTTCCACAAAATGAGGTTATAATATGTTAGAGGGCATCCCAGGAGAGCTCCAAATGTGTGGGTAAAATATATATCCCACAGGGGGAAAATTGAAAAAAAGTTGAAAAAAATTTTTTTGTGGACTTAGAAAATTTTTCAACTTGTGTCAGACTTCCAGAGAGGGGAAAATGTGAGTGAGCGCATCCGATTTCAGTTCCAGAGCGATTCGCCCGATGAGTCCTTCATACTTAGTCGTTTTCAGAAGTCACAATTTTGACTTCCAGGACCCGCAAAACGTTAGTAAATTGAGCCCGCTCCCCAGTTCCAAGCGTTTTGAGGTGTCCCTGGTTGCAGTAATGCAGCCTGCCCACTAGATGTCGCAAAAGAGACAAAAAGTGAAAAAGAACCAGAATGAGGAAATTCCAGGGAGCCGAATCCGCCTGACAGTTCCAGGCGATCGGGTACTTTTTGGAATGCGTCCCTAAAGTGGGTATAGGGTGACACTCCATACAAAGACCCAGTTTTGCACACCACCGGCAGAATATATGAGAGAGAGGTACCTCTCAGCCCCGACACATTTTGACTCATTTAAGCAGGTTTTCACCTCCGTAGGCCCGGGTACGCGTTTTGGCTATGAGTCCCTGTTCGGCTGGAGGTCTGCACCTTGGCTGAACCCAGGCTTCCGCAGCTGCGTGGGGGGACTTTTGCCGGTCGCCTATCCCAAGTCAGAGAGGTGTTCCTGGGTTGAAGTGAGCCTGGCCAGACCCCCCCCACGGGCCCTGGTTCTCCACATGGGGGCGCCGTCAAGGCTAAAATCTGGATTTTTAGGCCCGGGAGAGGCTCCATGAGGGCGGATGCTTTTGTGGCTTTGACCCCAGTTCCACATCCAGTACCCCCTCTGCAAGGGCGCCTGTACCCGAGTCTCGCTTCCAGGACTCTTGGGCACGTATTTCCCGACGACAGGGGTTAGCAGCCTCCGTACTTGGGCAAGTCCCTCCACGCACCCCTGCTCTTCCTCCGATCGATCTGGCGCAGCGCTCCCGGGTGGGGAGGTGGCGCCGCTCGCTCGGCCCGGGCTTTGGAGCTCGCGCTGGCTTAAGGTGAGCGGTCCCCTTCCTCCTCTACCCCCGGGCTTTCGACACCTATCTTTGGGCGCGCACGCCGGCCTCGCCTCCCGTCCGCGGAGGTGGCCGAGCCGTGGGGAGATTGGCCCGACCCGAGCGAAGGCAGCGGTCCGACGACCCGCACGGGCGAACGGCGTGGCGCCCACCCACCCAGGCGTGGGGGCCGTCGTCCGAATCGCTTCCTGTGCGGGGAAGCACACCGATCTTCTCCGAGGGCGGCCCTTTTCTTCCAGATGCGTAACCGGCCAGCGGAGGCCCGCGCCGCCCCTCGCGTCCGACAGGGCGGCCTCCGCGGCGGTGGCGACAGCGGCGGCGGTGGGTGGCGTCTCCGCGCCACTGCCGAGCTTCGCGATTTCCAGTCTTTTCCCGGGCCCCTACGTCAGTGGGGAGGACGACAGATGTGTGGAGGCAGGCGAAGGGGGTTCTCACCGTGTGGTGTGCCCCAGCCCGACCGTCACCTTTCCCCTTCGACCCTCATCCTCCCTGGCGGCTCGGCAGGGAGAAGGAGAGAGAGAGCGAGCGCGGAAACCCCAGAGCCAAGGGGTTAGATGGAGAACGGGAGAAGGAACGAGGGCCAAGAGGTAGGGAGTACGGTGAAAGGCCGACCTGGGGTTCCCCATGCGCTCCCGCCCCCGGGCGGGGAGCAGCCCTGGGAGGAAAAGCCGCTCGGGCATCCCTTTGAGGTTACGGGCGCGAGCGGGAAGAGGGACTACTCTGGAAGGCGACGCCGACACGGCCTGGCCGACGACCACCCACGCGACCTCCGCGTCGTCGGGTTAGTGCCGGAGCCGCGGCGGACCCTGACGGCCAGCCCCCCTCTCCCAATCCTCGTGCCTGTCCGCCGGTGGGTCGAGGACCCCCCGCGGCGGAGGCAGGTCTAAGCCAGACGGTGGCGCCACATAGGCCCACCCCCGCACGCCATCTCCCCGAGCGACCCTGTGTGTTGCCTTGGGTGCGGTTGGTGAGACGGGGGCGGCCGTGGCGTCCTCCGGAGGCCAGTCACCTCGCCCTCCCCGTGCAAGGGGTGTTTTCCAGACGCCTGCCGCTTCGGGACCACGCACCGCACAGCGAGCCGCTCCTCCCGCACATGTCCCCGGTGCTGCGAGGGCTCCGTTCCCCGCCCCCCCCAGGGAAGCCCCATGCCATCCCGCATCCTCTCCGGACGCCGCACGCCCTGCCTATACCCGTTCCGTCCGGGCGCCCTGCCGCCGCGGGGCTCTTCCGCCGCCCCCCCTCTCTTCCCGCAGGCCTCTCCTCTCCCGAACCTCGACGCGGTCCAGTCGTGTTGGGGGGCTACCTGGTTGATCCTGCCAGTAGCATATGCTTGTCTCAAAGATTAAGCCATGCACGTGTAAGTACACACGGACGGTACAGTGAAACTGCGAATGGCTCATTAAATCAGTTATGGTTCCTTTGATCGCTCCAAACCGTTGACTCGGACAACTGTGATAATTCTAGAGCTAATACGTGCAAACGAGCGCTGACCGCCAGGGATTCGTGCATTAATCAGATCAAAACCAATCCGGGGTCCCGGGCGCGGCGTCGGGACGGTCCTCCGCGGCCTCCCCCCTGCCGCGCTCTCCCCGTAAGCGTTGCGACTCTGGATAACCTCGGGCCGATCGCACGTCCCCGTGACCGCGACGATCCATTCGGGTGTCTGCCCTAT